>NC_091301.1:37804827-37972442 GCF_038502225.1 Cherax quadricarinatus | reverse complement strand
TGTTAGGCAAGAATGAACGAGTCTTAAGGCTTCTCAACAAGCTTAACAATTCCCTTTGTTATATTGACTCTACTATGAATCAAAAATGTACACTGTTAGCTCTCAAATCCCAATCAAAAATGTGTATCGATGTGAAGGCTTAACCTAGCACTTAACTGTACAATGCCAGCAAATAATTACAGGACTTAACCTAGTCTCAGGTATAATTCACAAATCCCACATTAACATGAATCAAAGACAATGAAAATCACACACTAAAAGTGCAGTATACAAATTAAAATCACTTGGTTAACACAAGTAAATTCAACAATTCAACTTGTGAAACAGTAAATAAATAATGTATGTAAACAGCTTGGCCTAACTGTGCCCAGCTTACTCTGTCTAGCGTGGATGGTTGGATAAGGTAAATCCTAACCTAGCTAGTGTGCTATAACTTAAACCTGGCTTTATAACTCCCTGTAAATAATAACTAGGTTAAATCTGTCCTAGCTACTATAACTTTTGTAAAAATTTGCACAAGCCTAGCCTAACTGTGGCTACCTTGCAAATCCACTGTAAGTAATCAACACACAAGTCTCCTACTCTGGATTACTTGTAATCACTGTAAATAATTAAATTCACAAGCTTCTCTAGCCTACCTGGCCTGCCTGTAAATTACTGCAAATAACAACTTTTGTGTATAGTCAGCTTGGCCTAGCCTCTGTGTAACTTTGACCTAGGTGAGCTAACTTAACCTAACTTTTTTAAACTGGTTCCTAACTGTGGCCTAGCTATGATAGCTTAACCTAACTCTGTAAAACTGGTTCCTAACTGTGGCCTAGGTATGATAGCTTAACCTAACTCTGTAAAACTGGTTCCTAACTGTGGCCTAGCCATGATAGCTTAACCTAGCTATTCCACATCACGGTTTTCGAAGGACAACTTTTGTATAAATTTGTGTGGACTGCCTCCAAGTGAGTCGCCTACCCTGGCAAACTCTGTTGACACCGAGCTCTGAGGTGGGTACCTCAGCCTCACAAGTGGCTTATAGGACAGATTTTCACAAATGATTGGTATTGCAAGAAACCTCGCCTGCATGCACGTATAAAGGACTAACTTACTTGGTGTTGCAGCATATATCCTGATCTTCACTTCCCTAAGCTAGCCTTAGCCCCTTTGGACTCCCTCTCAGAAACCACGTGCAACCGGGAGCATTAATTCCTGCAATATTCAATCGTAATTAGTGTCCTGCCTGCACCTCAGAAATTCCTATATCCAAGAGGGTATGTATCCCGTAGTATAACTATGCAGACTCAGACACTAGCTTCTAGACTGCTCTGAGACACTGGTACTTACTGGGCATGCTCAACCTGTTGCAACCAGGCCCACAGTTGACTCACTCACAATCTCCCCAGACACTGGCCAGTAATCTACGAGAAAAAAAGTGAAGGTCTTGTCTTACTGTATGGGCCTGACGGAGGTCATCTATGGTACATCGAGGTGCCTCTACCAGATTTCCCCAAGTCTCTGATGTGAAGACACGTGGGGGCACCGTCTGCTGATCACGGCACGTCTTGTCCAGTTGGTGTCTGTCTTAAGAAAAACGAGCTGGTCCCTCTTCCAGACCCTCGTCTCTTCCTTCAAACTAGGGCTGCCAGTTCTCCCTAGCTAACTTATCCTAGTGTTTGCCTACATTATCGGCCTATTACTACCTATGTTAAGGTCTTAGGTCTACATTATCATTATCTACAGATGCCTTAGTAAACCTAATATTAGTGGACTACCAGTAAAACTACCTACTCCTTCCCTGAAGAGTAAATCTACAAATTAAATACATGCCTACCAAGAATCTATCGCCGACAAGAGAATGCTTCCCTGTTTGGGTGGGGTATAAGGGCCATCCAGCTCAGCCGTCCCGTACGGCCATGCTGGATCTGCCCTGTGGAACTTTAAGGACCAAATAAATTTCCACAAGGCTCATGATAGGGGCTTCTTGCAGTTCTTGATGAACACAGAGTTCCGTGAGTCTGGCCCTGGGGCAGAGTGCATGGGCATGTCATTTATCGCCTGTTCGAAGTCATTTGGCGTCAGGATAACATCAGATAGGCTTGTGTTAACCAAATTCTGTGGCTCTCTCATAAAAAATTCATTTTGATCTTCGACTCTCAGTCTGGTTAGTGGCTTGCTAAAAACTGGGACTTGAGTAGCTCACTCATTTCCCTGCTGTCATCTGTGTAGGACCCATCTTGTTTAAGTAAGGGCCCAATACTGGACGTTGTTCTCGACTTTGATTTGGCATAGGAGAAGAAATACTTTGGGTTTCTTTCGATTTCATTTATGGCTTTTAGTTCTTCCCGCGATTCCTGACTCCTATAAGATTCCTTTAGCTTAAGTTCGATGTATGCTATTTCTCTGACCAGTGTCTCCCTACGCATTTCAGATAGATTGACCTCTTTTAGTCGCTCTGTTATTCTTTTCCGTCGCCTGTAAAGAGAGCGCCTGTCTCTTTCTATTTTACATCTACTCCTCCTTTTTCTTAGAGGAATAAGTCTTGTGCATACATCGAGTGCCACCAAGTTAATCTGTTCTAGGCATAAGTTGGGGTCTGTGTTGCTTAGTATATCTTCCCAGCTTATATCGGTTAGGACTTGGTTTACTTGGTCCCACTTTATGTTTTTGTTATTGAAGTTGAATTTGGTGAATGCTCCCTCGTGACTAATCTCATTTTGTCGGTCTGGGGCTCTGCGCATACATGTTTGAACCTCAATTATGTTGTGATCTGAGTATAATGTTTTTGATATGGTGACATTTCTTATCAGATCATCATTGTTAGTAAAGATGAGGTCTAGTGTATTCTCCATTCTAGTAGGCTCTATTATTTGCTGGTTTAAATTGAATTTTGTGCAGAGATTTAAAAGCTCGTGTGAGTGTGAGTTTTCATCAGAGCTGCCTCCTGGTGTTATTACTGCAACAGTATTATTTGCTATAATCCTCCATTTTAGGTGCCTTAAGTTGAAATCCCCCAGGAGCAAGATGTTGGGTGCAGGAGCTGGAAGATTTTCCAGACAGTGGTCAATTTTTAACAGCTGTTCCTGGAATTGCTGGGATGTTGCATCCGGAGGCTTGTAGACTACCACAATGACTAGGTTTTGGTTCTCGACCTTTACTGCTAAAATTTCCACTACATCATTTGAGGCATTAAGCAGTTCTGTGCAAACAAGTGACTCTGCAATGTACAGGCCAACCCCCACCCCCCCTTTTGCCTGTTCACTCTATCACATCTGTATAGGTTGTAACCTGGGATTCTATTCTATTCAAGATTGATGGACTGACCACATCGACTCAAGGGGGAGGGACTGATTACCTCATTCTCCTCCTATTCTTCAAGATTCTCCTTTGTATGGACTGATGAAGCCACTGTGTGGCGAAACGTTTCCTCAATAAAGATACCCAAGAGTTGCACATGTGTCTAATTTATCAACCTGGGACCCATATTTCGTTGTCTAAGTGATCCTTTATGTGAGTCTCAGTGAAAGCCGCGAACATTGCCTTTGCCTCTGCAAGCAGTCCA
Organism: Cherax quadricarinatus; assembly: GCF_038502225.1. NCBI lineage: Eukaryota > Metazoa > Arthropoda > Malacostraca > Decapoda > Parastacidae > Cherax > Cherax quadricarinatus. The sequence goes on along the minus strand of NC_091301.1, from coordinate 37,968,892 downwards.
CGGATGAAAGGTATTTTGTTGTTTGTTGCTGGCTTTAGACCCTGTATATTTGCAAAGAAGAATGTCATCGGACTGGTGGTATTGTTGGTACTGGGGGGGGATTTTTTTTCCGGCATTAGTATCTGTATCTGTTGGTTTGGAGTGGAGGCCATCGACTGTGGTTCCACTCCAGGAATGACTGGATTTGGTGCACAATTTCTGCCATTTCCTGACAGTTTTTTTTCCTTCCTGGCACTAAAAAACCTCTCCCTCTTGAGTGGTTGTGGCTTCCCAGGTTTTCCCATGGCCTGGATGTTTTGTATCTTTTTGTCCCCTTTAGATGGTGTGCCTGGCAATTTAAGTTATAGCACAGTCTTTCCTGTACTGATGAGATACACATTTCAGGGTGAAAAAGCTTACAGGAAGGGAGTTTGCATTTTCCTGTTGTCATATGGGCATGGCATTTTCTAGGGTGGTCATAGTTGCACGTCCCATCTGTTTTTCCAGATTTCCCATGTGTGCAGATACCAAGTGCATAGTATGTGCACAGGCTTGGTTTCCAGGAAAGACAGGGAGTCACCCCACAGATGCTAAAAAAACAGACATACCCCTACTCCACAAAGGTAGCAGTAAAGCAATAGCAAAGAACTACAGACCGATAGCGCTAACATCCCATACTAAAAAAATCTATGAAACGGTCCTAAGAAGCAAGATCGCCACCCATCTAGATACCCATCAGTTACACAACCCAGGGCACCAATGGGTTTAGAGCAGGTCGCCCCTGCCTGTCCCAACTACTGGATCACTATGACAAGGTTCTGGATGCTCTAGAAGATAAACAAAATGCAGATGTAGTATACACAGACTTTGCAAAAGCCTTTGACAAGTGTGACCATGGTGTAATAGCACACAAAATGCGTGATAAAGGAATAACAGGAAAAGTTCGTAGATGGAGCTATAATTTCCTAACAAACAGAACACAAAGAGTAGTAGTAAAGAGAGTAAAGTCTGAGGCGGTTACGGTGAACAGCTCTGTTCCACAAAGCACAGTACTCGTTCCCATCCTGTTCCTCATCCTCATTTCTGACATAGACGGATGTAAGCCACAGCATCGTGTCTTTCTTTGCAGATGACACCGGAATTTGCATGACAGTGTCCTCCATTGAAAACACTGCAAGACACACAAATAACCCACACATACCAGAGAGGAGCTTATGACTACATTGTAAAATGCTCCAAACTTCAGCACACCCGTGACTTAACCTTATTCCTCCTATTTCTTCTCCCTCTTCCCCTTTCCTCTTTCTTTTTTCTCCTTTGGGTTGTCTTTCTTCTGCCTTGTATATTTGTTCTTTCATTATATATTTATTCATTTTTCCCCCCTCTGTGTTCTTGCTCTTACCCTCTGAGGGCACCCAGCTCCCTTGCAGCGCTCCTCTTTCTTAGAATTTGACTGACTCCTTCTTATTACCTTCCCCACTACTACTACTACTATCTTCTACCTCCACTACTACTACTGCTATCACCTCCTGCCTATATATACCCCTCTTTCTCTCCTTTTCGTTAGTGTGACTTTGTAAATGGTCAATTCAGACCGAAACGTCGTCGTAAGCTCCTCTCGTCTATGTGCGGGTTATTTATGTATCGTTCCAGTCACGGTATTGTGCCTTTTTTGTTATTCACTGCAAGACTCCAGGTGGACATCAACCAGATCTTTAAATGTGCAGCAGAAAACAATATGAAGTTCAATGAAGAGAAATTTTAATTACTCCGATATAAAAAACGTGAGGAAATTAACACTGTATTGGAGTATAAAACAAATTCCAACTACACAATATATTCATATTTATATTCATATAGTTTATTTGGACATGATACATAGTTGTACAAGTAATTATAGTAGTCGGGTGAACATGCCAAAAGTCCCTTGTATGCAGAGCATTATGGGCAGGATTAAAATTAACTTAAGATTAACAAGCAATGAAAGGTTCAGAGGCAAAAATGATCATAAACAATTTACAATATAAAGTACAATTTAGTATTTGAAACAATGAAATTTGAACATTTCAATATTTAAGCATTATAGTTGTACAAATTTGTCGCATTACAATGTATAACAAACAAGATGATCAATTTACTATATGTTGTCTTGAAGTTTTAAGATTTAAGTAATTGGGAGAATTATTGGTAATGTTAAATATTGAGTGTTGATTATTTAGTCCTGGGCGAGTAAGTGGTTTTTTTTAGAAGAGTCTTAAATTGATTTTCAGGCCTGGTTACTTTCGTATGTTCTGGTAATGAATTTCAGATTTTGGGGCCCTTTGTGTGCATTGAGCTTTTACACAGTGTGATATGGACACCGGGTAGATCAAAAAGAGATCTGTCTTGTGTTATGGTCGTGCGTCCTGTTAAGGTTGGTGAGAAGTCTGAGTGGAGGGTTTATGATTGCGTATATTGTTCTATGTACGTAGTAGGCACATCCACAAGTGTGGATGTTCTTTATGGTCAGCAAATTTAGACTTTTGAATAGAGGTGATTTGATGTTGTTGACCCCCATGCACAAATTCCACATGTGAGATAACGGTAGATGAGTGAGTAATACAGTGCAAGGAGAGCTGATTGTGGAACATAGTACCGTATCTTTGATAATATGTCTTAGAGATTTTCTTGAAAATTTGTTGTATATGGGTCTGGAATTTGAGGCTACTGTCTAGGTGGATTCCTAGGAATTTTCCCTCTGTGAGTCTTGTGATGGGTGATCCATTTAGTGTTATGTTAAGTGGAACATTTGAAGCTCTGGTTCCAAACTGAATGAAATATGTTATGTCAGTATTTAGGGTAAGTTTATTAGTCATCATCCAGGTAGATATTTTCTGCAATTCAGCATTAACAATGATGGCGAGTATGACTGGGTTTGGGTGAGAGAAGATGTATGTTGTGTCATCTGCAAATAATATGGGTTTGAGTAGTTGTGATGCATTTGGTAGGTCATTGATGTAGATGAGAGAGAGGAGTGGTCCAAGGACACTTCCCAGTGGGACTCCTACTGTGATTGGTTGTGTGGAGTGAAAAAATAGTGTCAGAGGATCTCACCTTCAAAGACCACAACATTGCATCAATCGCATCTGCTAGAAAATTGACAGGATGGGTAATGAGAATCTTCAAAACTAGGGATGCCAAGCCCATGATGACACTCTTCAGGTCGCTTGTTCTATCTAGGCTGGAATATTGCCGCACACTAACAGTACCCTTCAAAGCAGGTAAGTTGCTGACCTAGAAAATGTACAGAGAACCTTCACGGTGCGCATAACTTTAATTACTGGGAACACTTGAAGTTCCTAAACCTGTACTCCCTAGAATGCAGGCAGGAGAGATACATGATTATATACACTTGGAAAATCCTAGAGGGATTAGTACCAAACTTGCACACGAAAAGCAGAAGACTCATCAGATGATGCAACATCCTCCCTATGAAAAGCAGGGGCGCTACTAGCACGATAAGAGATAACCCACTAAGTGTCAGGGGCCCAAGACTGTTCAACTGCCTCCCAACATACATAAGGGGGATTACCAATAGATCTCTGGCTGTGTTCAAGAAGACACGAAGGCACCGGACAGGCATCTAAAGTCACTACCTGATCAGCCGGGCTTTGGTTTGTATGCCAGTTTGCGTGCGGCCAGTAGTAACAGCCTGGTTGATCAGACCCTGATCCACCACGAGACCTGGTCTCAGACCGAGCTGCGGGGGCGTTGACCCCCGAAACCCTCTCCAGGTATACTCCATGATGTGAGTATATCAAGATATTCTGAATCACCAATATAAGAGGGTAGCCGAGTATTTGATTTCCTTACATCAGAGAAGCTTTAAACTGTACTGATGTAAGGAGATCAAATACTCGGCCGATTTCTTACGTTGGTGATTCTGAAGATCTTGATATACTCAGTAATGGGATAGTAATTATGGACAAGGTATGTTATAGAGGAAAATTAAATATGTTATTATAAAACAGGGGAACTAACGTGCCCCTTAAATGTTCAAGAAAGCTTCATACCACGGAACCCAAGAAGTAATTTCCGGTTGTATCCTCAGTTCCGGAGTAATCATTATTCATGATCGTTAAATAACTTCACTTAATATTGAGATTTTGCCACAAAATTAGTGCATTATCATCGATTATTTTCCTGGTTATGATTTTACAACAAACTGAATAATCTCATAAAGTTGTTGACGGGGGAAATACAAGTCAGAGTGAGGAAGAGAACTGGAAGCTAAATCATCCACAGTTCTTGCTCTGTGAAAACAATAATAGAAAAAAAAATAACTGGAAATTTATCTAGTGGGGATATGGAAAATATTCCTAAAATACATATCTTTAATACAGGAATAATAAGAGGTGGCTATTGTTAACAAGAGATAGGAATTAAGAAAGATGTCTGGAACCTGCAGTAATCTTAGGCAGAGCTCTGTAGAGACGTGGTAGGTCGTGGAGATTAAAGTGGACGTCTTGTTCAGCAGTTGTCTTACAGGAAAGTTTGTCTCGACAACAACTGACAGTTATGGAGGCCAGGTAATATATGGGCTGCGGCTGACGAGTAAGAGAATATGGTCTGTCTCTGTATGATCATACGACAGCTACAGCATCTAAACTGTCAGGTGACTAGTTATTCAAGACTCTATGTCTGCTTCAAACTGACACCTTTACTAGATTCAAAAGACTAGTACGGCCTAACATCAGTTCTGCACGCTGAAAAAAACAGATTACCAGAGGACACACAGGTTATGGCATAGAGAAATGAAGGTAACTTTAAAAGACAGAACACAATCTATTAATTCCAGAGGATTACTCATTTATTATATTATATTATTATTATACTTAATAGAGTCAAGAGTAAAGTGACTACTGTGTTACTCTGGTAGCAACAACAACAGTAGTTCCTGCCCGAGGATCTAGGTGACTCTGATGCACAAACACTACATCAAGTAACGAAGTAGAGAACCACTACTCATCTCCTTAACACTCAAAGATATGAAATATAGAGTGGTTGAACTTATTCTTCACATTACTCGTCAACCCAGACATGTAGTCCGTGGAATAAGTTAACTGCAGCCGTAAAGGAAACATTTCACCCCAGACAGCAACGACTTAGCCGTACTAGAAATGATTATAATAATTTAATAATAATATTTTTATTTTTACAAGTACATGTACAAGGTATACAGTCCTAGCTGACATCAATGACATACTACTATATAGAAAGTCACTTGTTATGCTGAGCATCTCGGGGCAAATTAGGTCCTTATCCCAAGATGCGACCCACACCAGTCGACCAACGCCCAGGTACCCATTTTACTGATGGGTGAACATAGGCAACCGTTGTAAAGAAATGCGCCCAGCGTTTCTACCCTCGCTGGGAATAGAACGCAGACCCTCGCCATGTGAAGCGAGAACTTTAGCCACCAGGCTACGGGACACCGTGGCAACATGAAACTGAAGCTTTCGTGTGGCCAAATGCTACTAGAGACAGCGGTGTTAGAGACCCTAAAAGTATAGATATGTTAAGGGTTCGTAGTCAGTTTGCAGGATAAATGCCCTGCCTACCTAACACTCAAACTTACACCAGCCCAACAGAATTTTGAGGAAATTTTTACTCAATGATGGGTTGATACTGTAGAATTTGTGGTGACAGCCACAGAGACGATGATTTGCGTAGTGGGACCCTTCATCTGCCTCACCACCTGGACCAGCGACGTTGGCAGCATCATTGATTTTATCGCCAACTACGTCAGACTACTTCGCCGTCATATAACGGTCGCATCAACTTCCGTTGCTTAGTTTTGGCGATTGTTGTTCGCTGGACAAACACGTCCTCCTTTGTATTATGACGGTGGATGAATCTATAACCATGCTTGGCAGTGAACCACTAAACAGTGCCACTTGCCTTAGTAGCAAGGACTTCTCTGGCACCGTTCTCAGAGCTCTTACAATAGGGACAAAACTGTAGGGATTCACAGGTTTTATTCACATTTATAAACAAGGAAGACAGTGATGTGGGTCGTTGTCTCAGTGTAAAGATTAATAAATCTTCCTTACAAATGCATCTCGCTGACAATGTGATACTTTTTCTTTGGTTTACTAAATCTCTCTTCATTGGTAGGCAAGAATTTAACGCTATCAGAACTCATATTGAGTTTATCAGTTAACTTCCCTAGTTAGTGCGAAGAGTCCCACGTGAATCGATAATCCAACTGAGTGATATCACACTTGCTCCTGTCCTATCAAGGTTATCATCTGAACCATTAACACCAATCACAGAACGATTGGAGTTAGAACCCATGGCCTGTGAGTTTTAGGACTCACTTACCATGGGTTCAAACCCCCACCCGTTCCCCGAATTGTTTACAGTCGTGTTATTACGATTTCGTGAGCCAAAAACACTAATGTTCTTGGACTGCAAATGTCACCGTGTTTCCTTAACTATTGTTATTCTTTCTGATAGGTAACCTCATATTATCATTAGAGGCGAGAAAATGACACCGTGTACAAGACCTTCAATAGTTAGTGATATCAGAAGACATTACTGGCTAAAAGTTGGTTAAAGAAACAATCTTTAACCAAATTTACCTCCGAGATAAATAACTTGATGTAGGTAGGTCATGAGTTACTCTGAGCATGATGGTACAGCACATGTGCAACAGTTAGGTATCTTTATTCCCAAACGTTTCACTTACAGAGTAAGCTTCTTCAGTCGAGTACATAGGAGATGATCTTGAGGACAGGAGAGCTGGAGCCCAGTACTAGAAGTAAGAATGTAATCATTGAGATAGCAGATCCCTCCTAAATCCATCCCTTCTCAGTTGTAATTAGAGGTCACGAAAAAAACAATCTATCGATGATGTTTCCTGTATCAAGATATCTTTCTGTGCAACACACGTCTGGTTTTGTGAAAAAAAAGGTGCGAGATTAGGAAAATGCCTTAAACATAAAGGGGATTACTGAAAGTCCCCTGGTTGTCTTCAAGAAGGCACTGACCAGCTGGGCTGTGGTTCATACGTCAGTCTACGTGCGGTCAGCAGTAACATCCTGGTTGATCATGCCCTGATCCCCCTCGAGGCCTGGTCATAGACCGGGCCGCAGGGGCGGCCCGGTCTATGACCAGGCCTCGAGGGGTATACTCCAGGTATTACAATAAAAGAATACCAGGTATTATTTATCACGTAGTAAAGTAGGAACATCCATACCAACTATAACTTTGTCAACATTTCGTAGGGCAATTTGTGGATTTATTTCCCTTTTCATTACAAGTTAAACATGTGAATTTAAAGGTTTTTGAACTCTCTTTTGAATTCTTCTTGTGAAGTTTTACATTTCGTTGATCTCTGCAAATAGGGATTTGGTTTCTTCGACTCTTTTGGGTCAGTGTTATGGGCAGAGGCGTAAACTTCACCCACCTCCAAAGCTAACTATCAGTTACGTTCCTTAACAAATATTGGACAAGAGTAAGGCACAGCGGACAAGAATTGGTCAGTAACCAGGTAATCAGTACCCGCACTAGTTACCCAAAAATCTAATACACAAAAGATGCGTCTGGAACTCCATGAAATTTTGCCCAGGATTGATAGTTATATTCTTAAACTCTTCCTTGCATGAGTGAGCGGTTTTCCTGTAAGCTTCAAGACCGGCTCTTCAGGTGCCAGAGAATAACATTCCCAGTTGTGCAGCCCAGGTATCAGACGACCATTCACACAGTGAAGCAGTATTCTCAAATCTAATTACATAAGATGTTATGTCTTCTCCTTCAGTAAATGAAGGAGGGTTGGACATACGTAGTCCCACTAGGTCTGGGGCTACATCACAGACCCCGTCTTCCATTTTCTGCTTTGCAAATTAAAGTTTATCTATTCTAATTCTATTTTTTAATTCAGTCTTTGTATTCTCTCAAAGTAGTTTTCTGGAATAAACATTTCTTTTCAGAAACTACTCCATCTTCCCTAGTTAATCTTTCTTGTTCTTCTCTTCCCTAGTTTGTGTTCTCTCTCAAGACTGTTCCTCTAGCTAACATTTTGTTTTGTTTTTATTCTCTAGACAGCCGTTCTTTTCCTGTTCTAGCTAGCATTTCCAATCCAGTTTTCTCTTTCCTAGCCAATCTTATTTGAATGTTTAATGATACAAATAAATCTAAGGAAGTTCCAGTGAGGTTCATTATCATACTTCTATCCATCTAACACTTATATTCACACATAGTGAGAAAGTTGTCAGAAATCGTCAAAAATGATGAGACAAACAATCGTAAAGGCAATGAAAACTCCACACCACAAGCATGTGTAACACTTCTCCAACACAACACCACAGTCAGGTGGAATACTGCAGGAGAACTGCTCTGATACAACATATACCGTCACATGTCATGTGTCATGGCACGTCGACTGGCACTAGCCAGTTATTCAATTCAATTCAAGTTTATTCTCTATAAGGGTTACTATGTGGGGTTTACAGGTTTTGGGTATTGTGTGGTTTACATGTTATAAAATACTTATTACAGAGGAGGCCACTAGGACACTTAGCATGGCTAGGCATTTCGAGCAGACTTAGATTAATTCTTAACATTAAAACCTTACAGATTATGGTATTAAGGCTAAGTGACTACATCATAATTTGTGAGTTTAGCAATGTGAAGGCTTTTGTTTTGGCACAATACAAAGTGTCTATATTGGAGTATCATAGGCGAACTTATGACTAGTTAGGATTTATTATTTTAAGATCAAGATTAGTATTTCTGGGTTTATAGTCAGTGGGTGAGTGAGTGTAATTGTGAACCACCAGCTGGTTATCATGTAGTTAGTTGTCGAGGTGGATCAGGGAGATAAGATGTTTTCTAACTGTAGTTTTGAAAGTGATGAATGTGTCTGCAGTTCTAGAGTTCTCAGGTAGGGTGTTCCAGATTTTAGGACCTTTGAAATACATTGAATTTTTGTTAAGGTTTAGTCGAATAAGGGGATTGTCATAGAGATGTTTGTGTCTGGTGTTATGCCTATGGATCCTGTCACAACTATCAAGAAAGCATTTTAGGTCAAGGTTAATATTGGAATTTAAGGTCCTGTAGATATAGATTGCACAGTAGTAAGTGTGGATGTTCTGAACACGAAGTAAGTTTAGATCTATGAAAAGTGAGGGGGAAGGGTGTTGCCAGGGATGGGATTTAATGATTATTCTTACTGCGGCTTTTTGTTGGGTTATTATTGGCTTTAGGTGTGTTGCTGCAGTTGATCCCCAAGCACAGCATAGGTGAGGTATGGATATATAAGTGAATGGTATAGTGTGAGAAGGGCAGTTTGCGGCACGTAGTATCGTATCTTGGAGAGGATCCCCACCGTTTTGGATACTTTTTTGGTTGTGTTAAGATATGGGTGCTGAAGTTCAGGTTGTTGTCGAGGTATAGGCCTAGGAATTTGCCCTCATTATGTCTGGTAATTAATGTTGTTGTTTATTATAACGATGTTGAGTTTATCATAGATCTCAATAATTCTAAATATTTTAGAATAATAGGATAATAATATATTAAATAAAAAAATGAAGTTTCCAGTATTATTAATATAATTTATTATTATTATTATTATTATTATTATTATTAGGAAGCGCTAAACCCGTGGGAGTCATACAGCGCCAGTGAAGTGGAAGTTGTCATACTCGATGGTAAGAATGGCAGGAATATATTTGAGCGTCGTTGATGCTGCACACTCAACTAGACGGTCCAGCTGGCACCTCCTAGGAAGGGTAAACTAAGCTAGTGAATAATATATTAATATTGGTAGAATTACCGACAATATGTTAATTTTTCAGGGTGATCGATGGAAGCCTCTGCCTCTGCTGATATTTGGTTCACTGTCAGTCACTGCTGGACTGCTGACACTGCTGCTGCCGGAGACTCTTGGCCGCCGCCTCCCTGAAACAATCCAGGATGGAGAAAACTTTGAAAAGTTTGTCTTCATAATGATTATTTTTTCTACCACATTGTTTATTTCCCATTAATATATGGTGTGCCAAAGAAGGAAGCACATTCTCCATCATTCATTCAGTGGCTGTTTCTTATAAGTCTGTTGACATCACATTACAATTGACGCTCTGAACCATAACATCTTCTAGCAAGTAAGAACATTACTTCTCACCTCCAAAATGCAAGCCTACTTAACCAGTTTTCCTTCATACATGCTATCTTCCTCACACTCTATCATCAGATCCCTCAAACTACTCGTTTCCACTCCGACCTATGGCACTCACATATGTAAGATGGAAGCTCAAGCCCCACCATTTAAAACCTTCGCCCAGGTCTTACAGCCTGTCCTCGGGAATACTTAAAACCATCCCAGATTTATTCACCTTCCTGGCTAATTTATCTTGGCTCGTAGTTTATAAATGACAACACAAGGGAGACACGTTTATTTAGCGTGTCAGCGTGCCTCGTTGTGCTCCGGGTTTTCTCGTGTTTACACGGTCGCTCTTACGTGCTAGAACTTTAATTTGTGCCATCAATCCTATACGATACATCCCTCTAGCGCCTGGAACCAATCTTGGGCGGAAAACATTATATACTGAGTCAAAAAAGGAGAATTAGTATGCAGTACCTAGCAGAGTTTACTGCCAGAGGGGAATCATAGGCCTGTGTTCCGTGTGCAAAATAATAATAATAGAACTTTTCTTTGTCAGAAAAAAGAAAGTCTCCCTGATAACATTGTGCATACATAGTGTATAGTGTATACTACAGTGGCTCCCTAGTATATAGATGATAAAGGCTAAAGTGTCATTTGAAAACAGGTGAATTTGTAAATGAAGTGATAAGCCTATAGAGGCTGGTGCCAGAAGTCGCCAGAAACTTACCACAGTGGTCAGCTGTTTTAATAATCTTCCTGGCCTGCTAGTGTACTCGCATATAATCTAGTGATACCAGTGAATAGCAGAATACAGTGTTGTAGTAGCAACTAACCAGTATTATAATGGTACTTAGTGGAGTGGAGTGACTTTCATTAGTTTCTTTTTTCTTGAAATACCAGACGTATACTGTGAATTTCATATAACCTGTAGTTACCAGCGGTCGCAATATACACAACGAGAAGCAATTATTACTACAGAAAAAGCGTCCTTCCTCCAAATTTCCAACAGTCAACTATAGTGATAATATAGCATTTATTGTGGTGGAGACGAAAAAAACTAGAGAAGCTAGATACAGTGATTGATAAACAAGGGTTGAGGCTCGACCGTTCGTCACTGTAGGAGCTGCCAGAAATCACCGGCTCTTCAACACGCAAGTTATACTTTTGTATCAATTAAATCACATATTACTCGGGTAGATAATTTCAAGTAGATTCTTCATGTGTTAGCCCAAATCACCGACTAGTATGTTTTAAATAAGTGACCCACTGATCAGATCAGATCGACTGGTCCGAACCCTCGACTGGTCCGAACCCTTGATGGTCCGAACCCTTGACTGGTTTCAAACGGATTCGTTGGACAATAAAGCAGACTGTAAACGGATGGGGTTGTAGGCGCCCTTATCAAACACAAAAAATAAATATAAATCAGGAATGTACACGGTAAGCTGTCCAATATACAAGTACAGTTAGAAATAGAAATACAAATAGTTAGAGCTTCATTTAAGGAGGTTATTAATAGAGTATTCAAGAGGTTCCTAGTAGAATTACAGTAAATCAACTATTCAAATCATTATGAAGCTCTGTATAGTCTGCAGTCAATCAAACAAACGGGCTTCCACATGGATAAATTGTCATTTTTGTGGAAATTGGTGTCACGCCCCTTGTGCAGATATCCAAGAACTAGCTACAAGCAGTATTAAAACAGGGAAGTGTTTTTGGGTATGCCCAAATGAGGAAAATCTGTGGACTAAAATCACAAGGGTATTAAAAGAGGATAACATCAAAGCTGCTTTCATAGACAACCTGGAAGCTTTCTACAACAGATGGGAACATAAAAAGTCTGGGCTGAATGGTACTGCCCTTGATACTGGCCATGTAGTCAGAAACTGTAAGGCTGGAGGTGATGTCCTGGTAGTAAGTAAATGCGGGGCTGATAGTGCTGTCCTGGGAGATAGTAATGGTGAAGCTGGAGGTGCTGTCCTGGGAGACAGTAATGGTGAAGCTGGAGGTGCTGTCCTGGGAGACAGTAATGGTGAAGCTGGAGGTGCTGTCCTGGGAGACAGTAATGGTGCAGCTGGAGGTGCTGTCCTGGGAGACAGTAATGGTGAAGCTGGAGGTGCTGTCCTGGGAGACAGTAATGGTGAAGCTGGAGATTTTGTCCAGGTAGTCGGGAATTATACGCAGGAAGGAATACATGTAAATGACCTCATAGGGGACAGAAGCCGTAGTGGGGAAACAAGTGTAGTCAAAGATAAGATAAAACCAATATTGCAAACTAGAAATACCACAGGAAATAGAAAACAAGAGGACTCCACTAGCAATAGTGAGGATATATTACCAAAAACAGCTGGTGGGAGCTCCATTGTTGGTGCTAGGGAGGATAGGAATAAGGCAGGGAAACATGCACCAACAGGGAATACAGTCACAGAAACCCAAGGAAACACTGGTCAGAGAAATAGCATACATCGAACTTAAGCTAAAGGAATCTTATAGGAGTCAGGAATCGCGGGAAGAACTAAAAGCCATAAATGAAATCGAGAGAAACCCAAAGTATTTCTTCTCCTATGCCAAATCAAAGTCGAGAACAACGTCCAGTATTGGGCCCCTACTTAAACAAGATGGGTCCTACACAGATGACAGCAAGGAAATGAGTGAGCTACTCAAGTCCCAATATGACTCAGTTTTTAGCAAGCCGCTAACCAGACTGAGAGTCGAAGATCAAAATGAATTTTTTATGAGAGAGCCACAAAATTTGGTTAACACAAGCCTATCCAATGTTATCCTGACACCAAATGACTTCGAACAGGCGATAAATGACATGCCCATGCACTCTGCCTCAGGGCCAGACTCATGGAACTCCGTGTTCATCAAGAACTGCAAGAAGCCCCTATCACGAGCCTTTTCCATCCTATGGAGAGGGAGCATGGACACGGGGGTCGTCCCACAGTTACTAAAAACAACAGACATAGCCCCACTCCACAAAGGGGGCAGTAAAGCAACAGCAAAGAACTACAGACCGATAGCACTAACATCCCATATCATAAAAATCTTTGAAAGGGTCCTAAGAAGCAAGATCACCACCCATCTAGAAACACAACAGTTACACAACCCAGGGCAACATGGGTTTAGTACAGGTCGCTCCTGTCTGTCTCAACTATTGGATCACTACGACAAGGTCCTAAATGCACTAGAAGATAAAAAGAATGCAGATGTAATATATACAGACTTTGCAAAAGCCTTCGACAAGTGTGACCATGGCGTAATAGCGCACAAAATGCGTGCTGAAGGAATAGCAGGAAAAGTCGGTCGATGGATCTATAATTTCCTCACTAACAGAACACAGAGAGTAGTCGTCAACAGAGTAAAGTCCGAGGCAGCTACGGTGAAAAGCTCTGTTCCACAAGGCACAGTACTCGCTCCCATCTTGTTCCTCATCCTCATATCCGACATAGACAAGGATGTCAGCCACAGCACCGTGTCTTCCTTTGCAGATGACACCCGAATCTGCATGACAGTGTCTTCCATTGCAGACACTGCAAGGCTCCAGGTGGACACCAACCGAATCTTTCAGTGGGCTGCAGAAAACAATATGAAGTTCAACGATGAGAAATTTCAATTACTCAGATATGGTAAACACGAGGAAATTAAATCTTCATCAGAGTACAAAACAAATTCTGGCCACAAAATAAAGCGAAACACCAACGTCAAAGACCTGGGAGTGATCATGTCGGAGGATCTCACCTTCAAGGACCATAACATTGTATCAATCGCATCTGCTAGAAAAATGACAGGATGGATAATGAGAACCTTCAAAACTAGGGAGGCCAAGCCCATGATGACACTCTTCAGGTCACTTGTTCTATCTAGGCTGGAATATTGCTGCACACTAACAGCACCTTTCAAGGCAGGTGAAATTGCTGACCTAGAAAATGTACAGAGAACCTTCACGGCGCGCATAACGGAGATAAAACACCTCAATTACTGGGAGCGCTTGAGGTTCCTAAAACTGTATTCCCTGGAACGCAGGCGGGAGAGATACATGATTATATACACCTGGAAAATCCTAGAGGGACTAGTACCGAACTTGCACACGAAAATCACTCACTACGAAAGCAAAAGACTTGGCAGACGATGCAACATCCCCCCAATGAAAAGCAGGGGTGTCACTAGCACGTTAAGAGACCATACAATAAGTGTCAGGGGCCCGAGACTGTTCAACTGCCTCCCAGCATACATAAGGGGGATTACAAACAGACCCCTGGCAGTCTTCAAGCTGGCACTGGACAAGCACCTAAAGTCGGTTCCTGACCAGCCGGGCTGTGGCTCGTACGTTGGTTTGCGTGCAGCCAGCAGCAACAGCCTGGTTGATCAGGCTCTGATCCACCAGGAGGCCTGGTCACAGACCGGGCCGCGGGGGCGTTGACCCCCGGAACTCTCTCCAGGTAAACTCCAGGTAAACACAACAATAGCTCCAAGCGAGGTATCGCTTGGGTGGCATGTAATTTCTGAAAAAAAAAATGGAGTCATGGTACATGTGCAATATCCACCAATTTTCCACACTGATATTAAAACAGGGAAATGTTTTTGGGTCTGCCCAGGTGACAGAAAACAGTTGCAGCAAATTTCATTTATACTAAAAGAAACACCAACAAAAAAATATATATTTTCTGTGATAATTAGGGTCTCTGTATGACAGTTGGGAAAGTAAAGAGAGTAGGTCAGCTGAAGCTGTCTCCCCTGGTGCTGCCTTGGAAGACAGTGCCTGTAAATATATAGAAATGCATGACAGTGCACCAGATGAAGATAGTGGTCCTGATATTAAAGTAACAGGTAAAGACCAAGACATGCAAGATCCAGAAATACACAATATCACTACCGCTGGCGATGGAAGAATAGGGATGCTGCTGCAAGGAATGATGTTGATACATTACCAGTAATAACTGATGGTGGAGCGATGCTGGTACAGGTGCTGCAGACAGTGGTGGGTTAGGAAACACTACAGTACGGAACCTAGTCACAAGAAATCCCAGCAAATAGAAATCAAATCTGTGTAAATTTTATGTCTTGGGTACCTGTAGGCATGGAATATCTGGGAAAACAGGTGGGACATGCAGTTTTGACCATCCAAAAAAAAAAAAAACCATGCTACGACCGCATGACTAATGGAGAATGCACTTCTTTTTCTTGTAAACTATTTCACACAAAACTGTGTTATTCATCACTCCATGAAAGACAATGTTACAACACATATTGTCAGAAACACCATTTAAAGGGGACCAAAAGGTACAGATCACACAGACCTTGCAAAACAAACCAGGGTAGTTACAACCACTCCAGAGTGAGAGAAAGAGAGACATATTTTTAGTAACAGGAAGAAAAAAACTGGCAGGAAATGACAGAAATACTACATCACCTCGCATCACTACTGGAGTGGAGGCACAGTCAGTGGCCTCCACTCCAGAACAATGGATATTAATGCCAGCAAACAGAACCCTTTACGTACATCAACACATTTGTAATTGCAAATATACAGGGTCTAAAGCCATCAACAAATAACAAAATACCTTCCATCCGTAGACTTGACCTTAACTTCACTAATAATGATGATCTAGTACAAAATATAGCAATATCGAAGACACTCGAATCACAATGTAATGGAAATACAGACCTGTATGCACAAGGCCTCCAACCAGCAAAATGAGATCAGTTATGAGGGTGCCTTCACCAAATTCAACTTCAATAACTGAAACATATAGTGGGATCAAATTAACCATGTCCTAAATGAAACAAGCTGGGAAGATATCCCAAACATGAATCTGAAGAGACCATACAATAAGTGTCAGGGGCCCGAGACTGTTCAACTGCCTCCCAGCATACATAAGGGGGATTACCAACAGACCCCTGGCAGTCTTCAAGCTGGCACTGGACAAGCACCTAAAGTCGGTTCCTGACCAGCCGGGCTGTGGCTCGTACGTTGGTTTGCGTGCAGCCAGCAGCAACAGCCTGGTTGATCAGGCTCTGATCCACCAGGAGGCCTGGTCACAGACCGGGCCCCGGGGGCGTTGACCCCCGGAACTCTCTCCATGTAAACTCCAGGAACCTCTGCCTAGAAAGAATTAACTCTGTGGCACTTGAGAAATGCTCAAGGCATATTTCCCTAAGAAAAAAGAAGAGAAGATGTAAACTAGAAAGAGAGATGCTCCCACTACAGGTGAAGACGAAGAATCACGGAGCTGCTCAAAGGGACCAGTCTATCAAAAATATGGAAGGAGGCACCGGCCAGAGAAATAGGAAAATATCAAACGTAATTCAGTACCTGACCAGTCGGGCTGTGGTTCATATGTCAGTTTGAATGCAGCCAGCAGTAACAGCCTGGTTGATCAGGCCCTCATCCACCGCGAGGCCAGGTCATGGACCGGATCCCGAGGGCGTTGACCTCCGACACACCCTCCAGGTATACCATATAAACAACTCCTACTCTGCTCTGAGTCGAATCTTTTATACCATGACACCACATAATTGCTACACTCCTTATTCTCTATAATATTCACATCACATATTGATCTCAGACGTAATATATCCGCTTGGTAGCGTCCTTATCTTACACATAAAGGATACAGGATCAATTCTTACACCTGCTACCCCTGTTCACCTGGCAGTTCACCTGGGTGATAGCCGACTGTTGTGGGTTGTATCCTGGGGGACAAGATTAACTCAGAGTGCCTGAAACCCTCTACATATTATTATTATAATCAAAAAGAAGTGCTAAGCCACAAGGGCTATACAGCGCTGCAGGGTAGGGAAGGAAGCGAGGGTATTGGGTGGTAGAAGGGGGGAGGGATGATCAGTAGGTTACAGAAAACAGCGGGGCAGGGAATAGTGCGGGGTTAGAGGGCAGCAAGAGATTGAGGTAGAAAGGGCTGAAGATATCATCAGAGTTTGTGAAGTAAGTCAGTTGTTGTCAAAAAGTCAATGAGAGAGTCCGGATGAAAGGTGGGTCCATCAGTGAGAAGGGAAGATAAAGAGAGAGCAGCGGAGCGAAGATGACGTTGGAGGTATATTCTGCGTGCTCATTGATAAAGTGGGCAGTCTAATAGAATGTGGCTAACCGATAATGGAACCTGAAAATTCTCACAGAGAGGAGCAGGGTGCCTCTTCATGAGATAACCATGAGTAAGACGAGTATGGCCAATGCGAAGACGGGAGAGAGTAGTCTCCCAACCTCGACACTGGTGACAAGAAGACGGCCAGTAGCCTACACTCGGTTTAATAGATTGAAGTTTGC
Source organism: Cherax quadricarinatus (assembly GCF_038502225.1). NCBI lineage: Eukaryota > Metazoa > Arthropoda > Malacostraca > Decapoda > Parastacidae > Cherax > Cherax quadricarinatus. The sequence goes on along the minus strand of NC_091301.1, from coordinate 37,951,481 downwards.
TACCGAGCAGAGTAGACCAACGTTGTTGCCAATGGGTGTGAAGGTGGGTAGCTATTGCAGCAAAATAGTCCGTAAATGGAACACCTCTATATGAAACTGCTGACCGCGCAGCAGTGTCTGCCTGTTCATTGCCCTGTACGTCAACATGACCAGGGACCCAACAAAAAACAATATCTTTATGCTTGAAAGAGATGCAGAGTAGCCAAAGTTGGATACGGAGGACTAAGGGGTGAGGTGTATTAAATTTCTGTATAGCCTGTAAAGCACTAAGGGAGTCTGAGACAACCACAAATGATGACATAGGCATAGATGCAATATGGATAAGTGCTGCAAGAATGGCATACAATTCAGCAGTAAAGATACTAGCCGAAGATAGTAAATGCCCTCGTACGATGCTGCCCGGAAACACTGCTGTGAATCCTACGCCGTCAGAAGACTTAGAGCCATCTGTGTACACTGCAATGGCATGAGAATGAGAGAGGAAGTGGTCAAGAAAAAGAGAGCGGGAAGCTACTGTAGACAGTTGGGCTTTCGAGCAAGGGAGTGAGAAAGAACAGACTCGAAAAGCTGGAACTTCCCACGGGGGTAGGGAAAAGTGAGTTGCTTCATGTACATAGAGAGGTGGTAATTGAAGAGAAGAGCGAATGTAGGTGAAGGGAGAAGGGATGGAGCAAACAGGGACGGCAAACAAATGTCTACTAATATCGGTGACCATTCTATAAATGGAAGGATTGCAGAGATCGTGAGAGTGTACATAGTAGGGAAGGCAATGGGCATCATGGCGATCGGATAAGGATGGAACGTTCGCTTCTGCATAGAGGCTCTCAACAGGGGAAGAGCAAAACGCACCAAGGCATAAACGTAATCCTTGGTGATGAATGGGGTTAAGGCTAGAGAGAGTAGCAGGAGAGGCCGCTGAATAGATCTGGTCACCATAATAAAGTTTCGATAAAATGAGGGCGGAATGTAGGTGAAGGAGAGTTCAGCTCCCCATGAAAGATGAGCAAGGATTTTAAGAAGGTTCAGCTGGCTGTGACAAGTTGCCTTCAGAGAGGTAATGTGAGGTTTCCAGGATAACCTACGGTCAAAGAGGAGGCCTAGAAACCTGACTGTATCACGTTCAGGGATACGAGAACCATAGAGGTACAAAGGATGATCGGAGATGACAGAGCGTCTAGTGAAAGTAATTTGGCGAGTTTTGGTACTGGAAAATTTAAACTCATGTGTGGTGGCCCAATTGGAAACACGGTCGACCACATGTTGGAGAGAAACTGTAATGAGGTGACAGTCAGCGCCTGCACATACAATAGCGATGTCATCAACATAGAGTGATGACCAAATATTGGATGAAAGACTAGAGGCCAAATCATTTATAGCAAGGAGAAAAAGTGTTGTGCTCAGAACACATCTCTGGGGGACACCTTCAGCTTGGATAAAGTCCGGGGAGAGCACATTATTAACCCGAACACGTAAATGTCTGTCAGTTAAAAAGTTCTTAATTAAGGATTGTAGATTGCCTCGAAGGCCTAAGGAGTGGGCTTGGGCCAAAATATTATACATCCAAGTTGTGTCATATGCCTTCTCAAGGTCAAAAAATATGGCAATAACTGAGTGGTTATTCGCAAAGGCATTACAAACATATGTATCCAAGCGTAGTAAGGGGTCTATGGTAGAACGGCCCTCACGAAAGTCATATTGACGAGTGGAGAGACTGTTGTGTGTCTCTAAATACCACACTAAACGTCTATTTACCAGGCGTTCCATCACTTTGCAAATTGCACTGGTAAGAGCAATGGGACGATAGTGGGAGACTTCATGTCCCGTAGTACCCAGTTTGCGGAAAAGGAGAACAATGGCAGATTTCCACAGCTGTGGAAGAGCTCCCTGTGACCAAATAAGATTGAAAAGGCGTAATAGGGTTGCAAGGGCTGACTGATGTAAATGTTGTAGCATACGAATATGAATGTCGTCGGGCCCAGCTGCCGATGATCGGCAAGCTGAGAGTGTTGCCTCCAGTTCCTGAAGTGTAAAAGGCACATTATACTGTTCTTCTCTGAGAGAAGAAAAGTCCAAGGGTTGCTAACTCTCTGGCAGACTTTGAAGAAAGAAACGAGGAGCATAGATGGAGCCCCTGAGAAATACGGACCAGATGATTGCCAATTTCATAGGCAACATCTAGTGGGTTTGCTATATCAACACCGGCAACTCGCAGAACAGGAGCCGGGTCAGGAGAATATTTACCACTCAGTTTTCGTACTTTTTTCCAGACTGCACTCATAGAGGAAGCAGAGGTGATGGTGGAGACATAATCTCGCCAGCAAGTGTGTTTAGCATCACGGATGACACAGTGAGCGATCGCACGCTTCTGCTTAAAATCAAGAAGTCTCTCCATGGTTCTATTGTACCGGTACCTGCCCCACGCAGCGTGTTTCAAACGTACTGCACGAGCACAAGCAGGAGACCACCAAGGCACACATTTCTGAGAATGCCTGCCCAAAGTTTGGGGTATAGAATGAGAAACTGTGGTTAAAATGGAGGACGAGAAGAGGTGTAAAAGCTCATCAGTGGAGGACGAAGAAGGAACCTCACTAAAAACAGTTGTGAGTAAAGGTTCCAATTTGCCTGATCAAATTGCCAGCATGGGTTATGAAGAGGTGGTGAATATGAAGGGGAAGTAAGAATGATTGGAAAATGATCGCTGTCATGTAAATTCAGGAGAACAGACCAGGTGAAGTCTAATGCGGCAGAGGAAGAGCAGACTGAGAGATCAATGCAAGAGAGAGTATGAGTCCAAGGATCAAAATTGGTGTCAGTACCTGTATTTAAAACATGGAGGGGGTGGGTAGCAAGTAAAGCCTCTAGCTGAATGCCACGGGAATCACAGTGAGACCCCCCCAGAGGAAATGATGGGCATTAAATCACCAAGTAACAAAAGTGGTGGCGGTAATGACGAAACAAGAAAGGCAATATCTGGGATAGATAATGCCCGAGAAGGAGAGAGATACAAAGAACAGAGTGTATACCACCTATGCAAGTGGATACGGACTGCTGTGTAATGCAGCGAAGTACGAACAAATAGCTGATGGTACGGAATATCAGTGCGTAGAAGAAGGGCACTTTCATTAAAGGTCCCATCAGGAAAAGGATCTGAAGAATACAATAAATTACAGCCTGAGATGGGAGAGATAACGGCAGAGTGTAATTTTGGTTCCTGTAAGCATACACCAACAGGGGAAAACTGGGAGAGCAACATCTGAAGCTCACCCCAATTACCCCTGAGGCCGCGAATATTCCACTGTAAATAGGCCATGATTGGCCATGATCCGCAGGTAAAGGTACCTATGGATTAGAGGGGTTAGAAAAGTCCACATGCGATAGCAAAGGAAAACGTTCAAGTAGCGAAGGAATGGTGCATTGTGAAGAAAGGAGTTGTGCAGATGGAGAAGAGGAAAGAGGAGGAACAGAGGGTGGATCAGTGTCCATTGATGGTTTGGTCTCTGCAATATATTCAGAGATTGCTTCAAGTGTTTCGGAGTTCAGAGACGTCATATGGGTGACAATATTGGAGATGGAAGGAGGAGTTTGAGTGAAGATCGGAGCTGTAATGGACTGTACCAAGGTATGGGGGGGGGCGAAAGGGTGGAGAGAACTGGAGAAGTGTGGGAGGGGACAGAAGAGGCAGAAACCTGGGAGGTGACAGGGGAGGAAGGCACAGTACGAGGAGGAGGATGAACCTCCACACTTGTAACAGAGCCAGTGAAAGGGAAAGACTCAGGTACAGAGACCGGGAAGGTAAAATGTGGAGGTAGATGAAGGGAAGGAGGGGTTAAAGGAGGTTTTTTGGGCCTCTGAGAAGTAGAGGGACAATTGAGAGGAGGTGTCGTTCGAGGTCTTGTCGATACCGGGGTTTGTGAGGGAGGACACGAAGAAGTGAGGACAGACTGAGGAGTTGAAGTAGGGACGTCTGAGCCCAGGACAGCAAAAGAATTAGATACAGGAGTGACTATGGGACTGGCAACCACAGAGGAGGCTGCAGAAGATGTGACCCCAGAAGTGGGGGGACGCTTTGAAACACGAGAATAAGAAACACGGGGCAGTCTCCCTTGGAGGCGGAAATGAGAAACTGCCATAGCATAAGGGAGACCTTCTGCCTCTTTGAGGCAACGAATTTCCCTCTCATTTAAATAGACTTGGCAACGGCGAGAGTACGAAGGGTGAGCCTCATGACAATTAAGGCAAGAGGGAGTTCGACTGCAAGATGTATTAGAATGGTCATCGGCACCACAGACTGGGCATTCGGCTATAGATCTGCAATATTTGCTGGGTGGCCAAATCGATTTGAGACACTTATGCAACACATGGGAATCTTTATTGAAGAAACGTTTCGCCACACAGTGGCTTCATCAGTTCAATACAAAGTAGAATGGGAAAGGAGAGGAGAAGTTTGAGGTAATCAGTCCCTCAACCTGGAATCGATGTGTTCAGTCCATCACTCTTGTAGGAAGTGCAGCATAGGGCCAGAGAGGTGGCTTATATACTGCAGTGAGATGGGTTGAAGCAGGAGGAGGTGGGATCACAGTGGGACCTGCCACTAGTGTAAGTAGGTCGTCGTCCAAAGGTTGGGCAAGCGTTGAAGTCTCTGTACCAAGATCCCATGATGTTGCCATGTCTGACAGATGTGATGAATGGTTTTGAAAACCGACAAGTTGAAGATTTGAGACACTTATGCAACACATGGGAATCTTTATTGAAGAAACGTTTCGTCACACAGTGGCTTCATCAGTCCAATACTTTGCATTGGACTGATGATGGACTGAACACATCGATTCCAGATTGAGGGACTGATTACCTCAAACTTCTCCTCTCCTTACCCATTTCTACTTTGTATTGGACTGATGAAGCCACTGTGTGGCGAAACGTTTCTTCAATAAAGATTCTCATGTGTTGCATAAGTGTCTCAAATCTTCAACTTGTCGGTTTTCAAAACCATTCATCACATCTGTCAGACATGGCAACATCATGGGATCTTGGTACAAAGACTTCAACGCTTGCCCAACCGTTGGACGACGACCTACTTACACTAGTGGCAGGTCCCACTGTGATCCTGCCTCCTCCTGCTTCAGCTCATCTCACTGCAGTATATAAGCCACCTCTCTGGCCCTATGCTGCACTTCCTACAAGAGTGATGGACTGAACACATCGATTCCAGGTTGAGGGACTGATTACCTCAAACTTCTCCTCTCCTTACCCATTTCTACTTTGTATTGGACTGATGAAGCCACTGTGTGGCGAAACGTTTCTTCAATAAAGATTCCCATGTGTTGCATAAGTGTCTCAAATCTTCAACTTGTCGGTTTTCAAAACCATTCATCACAATTCCTACACTGCTGTGGTGTAGGGATCACCTTCCGAACTTGTAACCGATGTCCTGCTACATAAACAGAGGATGGGAGTTCACGGCTGCCAAAAGTTAAACGAGCCACATTGCAAGGGTATCGTCTTCACCCGCGGGCAGGAAGAACATAAGTGTCTACCTTGAGAATTGGGAGATTTTAGAGTTCCAGCTGTTCGAGAATGTCAGTGCCACATGTCTGGAAATTCTGTTGGACTATGGTATGGGGAAGAATAACAGTACCACTACAAGAATTGAGGGAATGATGTGTTTTTCGATAGTGATAGGAATAGTATCGATATGTGAAAGAAGAGAAAGATCATGAGCTTGGGTAGAATTCTGGACTGTGATGATGCGCATACCACTCTTAAGAGCATGAAAGGAAATATCTCTACCAACGTGGCGTAGGAGCGCTTTGCCAATACTATGGTCGGAAAGATAGGCAGTAGAAGAAGTCGGTCTTAATGCAAAGAATTTAGTCCATTGTGTGGTCCGAAACTGAGTGTGGAGAGGGAGTGCATGACTTGTCGGTCTTTTCCGAGTAGAGAGGGAAGGTAACGAAGTAACATCATTAGGAGATTGTCGTTGATGTTTAGAAGTGGGACCAGAGTCGGTCCGACTTGGGATGGGTTGGCGATTCGAAAATCGCCGCACCGTAGAGGGAGAAGCCAGAAGCATAGTCAAAGGAGAGTGGAGGTCAGACAAATCGAAGGAGTCAGTGGAAGCCCCGGTACCTGAGGCAGGTGAGGAAACAGCACCAGCAAGAGGTACAGGGGCCTTAGGAATGTCCAAAGAGTGGCCAAAAGATGAGGCAAGGTCAGAACGGGGTGCGGTAACAATAAGGGGCCCGGGGGTAGTGGGGTCATGGATCGGGTACTCCATGGTTAGGTTACTTCTTTCTTTTTGTTTTTAAGAAAAAAAGAAAGAAGAAAAGAAAGTAAAAATAAAAAAGAGAATGACAAAAGGGGGGACCGGGGAGGGATAGTTCGTAGGAGGAATGAAAGGGCCAGAAATCTCCCTCCGCGCCCAAGAGGACCTCAGCACCGCAAGTAGCGCAGATGCAGCATGGAACCCATGCCATACCCTACCCATCATGCCAGTAAACCAGCAATCCGGGATAGCAACCTCACATCTACCGAGCTACCTCGGTGGACAAAAGAGAGGGCGGCCGGATATCCGCCACATAGCATACTTCCTTCGGCCACCACCCCTGCAATCCGAAAGGTGGCTTCCAGAGATACACCCATCGCCCGAAAGACACCCAAAGCCACCCTCCAGGATACCGGAGAGGGATCGGGACATCCTCGGGCAATCCAGATTCCATGGCAAACTACGCCACCGCCAAGAACCTCAATGGAGTGGGATGGACCCCGGTACCCTTTCCCCTACCTAGGAGGAGGAAATGAAAAAGGGGAGGATGGGGAGGATGGGAGAGGAAAGGGGAGATTGGGGGGTAATTAGGTTCGGTCTGAGGAAGGAGACCGACAGGTCTAATTCCTAAGACCAAGAGCCTCTTCACCATGCCAAGGAGCCCCCCTTGAAGAGGAAACCCTCTACATAACAAGGGACTTTTTGAAAAGTATAACAATTGTGCACACTAGATCTATATCTTCTCTTCTTTTTTTTTTAATAAAGATTATTATTATTATTATTATTATTATTATTACATTCTTCGGGAGGGCTAAACACATGGGGTTATACAGCGCCAGGGGTAATGGAAGCCAGTAGGGTTCGATCAGAGAAAGGAAGGTCAAATTCAGTTTCTTGGATCAAGAGCCCCTCACCGGCATCAAGGAGCCTCCCTAGAGGAAACAATATCAGCACTGTCTCAAGTCTTCTCACTGCAGTGTTCTATCACCAAATTTCACATCCATATAAAGGTGCTGCCATAATTATAGTGCAGGTCATGAATCACACCCATACAAAGGTACTGCCACCACTATAGTACAGTTCTGAGTTTTGCTTCCATTTATAAATTTCATTTTTTCCACACTCATCAGTACTCCATCATCTTTCTTTCATGTGTTCCATAAGCCACTTCGTCATTCAAACTCATCGTTCAAGTCATCACTTCATAATATCTAAATACATTGACTTTCTCCTTACTGCTTCCCTCCGGTCTAGACATTCTCTCTTTTATCACCTTGCTCTTTTCTGTGATCTCTTTTAGGTTCCTTCTGCTACTTATGTTAAAAAAAATCTTCTTTCTAATGGTATCCAGAACCGACAAGTTGATGGACAAGACAAAAGTGCAACACTTAAATATATTGTGGAGAGATTTCACCCACCAGCGACTTCATCAGTGCAGTGTAGAGAATAATACTGGAGACGATGGAAGACGTTAAGTAGGTGATTAGTCTCTAAGTCTTGATGAATCTTAGATTCAGTAAGATTGGCAAGTCTGAGACTCATCAAGACTGGTGAGCCTCAGATTCATTAATACTGATGATCTGAACATCTTTCAAGACTAGGGAAGCGATCATTCGAAAATACTTCATATCTTCAAAAGTCTCCAACAGATTTATTAAGGTTGAGGGACTGATCACCTCAAACTATTCCATGTCTTCCACCGTCTGTACTGGACTGGCGAAACTTCTCCGCAATGAAGATACTAAAGTGTTGTAAACGTGTCTATTACACTTTCCCATGAAATCCTAATACTCTTGTCGTTGTGTTCTTTTCAGAATCTGGTTGGAAGCTGAAGATAATGAAATGAAGAATGATATGAAGCTGCTACAAGCTCTTGCTGACAACCAGGACAGTCCTCACCAGGACAGTCCTCACCAGGACAGTCCTCACCAGGACAGCCCTCACCAGGACAGTCCTCACCAGGACAGTCCTCAACAGGACAGTCCTCACCAGGACAGTCCTCACCAGGACAGCCCTCACCAGGACAGTCCTCACCAGGACAGTCCTCACCAGGACAGTCCTCACCAGGACAGTCCTCACCAGGACAGTCCTCAACAGGACAGTCCTCACCAGAACAGTCCTCACCAGGACAGCCCTCACCAGGACAGTCCTCACCAGGACAGTCCTCACCAGGACAGTCCTCACCAGGACAGCCCTCAACAGGACAGTCCTCACCAGGACAGCCCTCACCAGGACAGTCCTCACCAGGACAGTCCTCACCAGGACAGTCCTCACCAGGACAGCCCTCACCAGGAAACATCAACCACAGCAGATGCTCAAATTCAGAAGGAAGATCACAGTATAAAAGTGCCAGAGGGAAGCTCTTTAGAAAATAAAAATTTCATTGCTGTATAAACAACAACACTTATAAATACTAAAGATTTTAATGATCACAAGGTATCATGTACTACATATCTCAGAACACTGTTGAATGACTACCCATTTTAAGATGGACTTTCACTTGACCACATCTGTGTCCCGTCAAACGCTTTTATAGCAAAATTTTATTCACACTTTCACTGTTTATGATGACACATATGTAGCTTCAAGAGCTGACCTGTGCTCCTGACACAGTGTACTTCTTGTATAAAAATTTCAAATTTCCATTGGTGTGTGTGTGTGTGTGTGTGTGTGTGTGTGTGGACTCACCTACTTGTGGTTGCAGGGGTAGATTCACAGCTCCTGACCTGTACTCACCTATTTGCTCACCTATTTGTGGTTGCAGGGGTCGAGTCACAGCTCCTGGCCCCGCCTCTTCGCTGATTGCTACTAGGTCCTCTCTCTCCCTGCCCCATGAGCTCTATCATACCTCGCCTTAAAACTATGTATGGTTCCCGCCTCCACTACTTCACTTTCTAGGCTATTCCATGGCCTGACAACTCTATGACTGAAGAAATACTTCCTAACATCCCTTTGATTCATCTGAGTCTTCAACTTCCAATTGTGACCTCTTGTTTCTGTGTCCCACTCTGACACCTCGTTGCGTACCATGACTCGTTGTTGCCTCCCTGTCAGATATTCTCTGATCCATTGCAGTGCCTTTCCTGTTATGTGTGCCTGATCCTCTAGCTTTTGCAGTAACCTCTTGTGAGGAACTGTGTCGAAGGCCTTCTTGCAGTCCAAAAAAAATGCAGTCGATCCACCCCTCTCTCTCTTGTCTTACTTCTGTCACCTTGTCATAAAACTCCAGTAGGTTTGTGACACAGGATTTTCCTTCCCTGAAACTGTGCTGGTTGTCAATTATACACTTGTTTCTTTCCAGGTGCTCCACCACTCTCCTCCTGATGATCTCCATGACCTTGCATATTATACACGTTAGTGATACAGGTCTGTAGTTTAGTGCCTCATGTCTGTCTCCCTTTTTAAAAATTGGGACTACATTTGCCATCTTCCATACCTCAGGGAGTTGCCCAGTTTCAATTGATGTGTTGAAGATCTTTGTTAATGGCACACACAGTATCTCTGCTCCCTCTTTAAGGACCAACGGAGAGTTGTTGTCTGGTCCCACCGCCTTTGAGGTGTCATGTTCGCATAGCAGCTTCTTCACCTCCTCCTTGGTTATATGTACCTCATCCTGCACTTGCTGGTGTGCCCCCCTGTTCTGATTTCCTGGAGTCCTACTGGTTTCCACTGTTAATACTTCTTTAAATCTGTGTGTGTGTGTGTGTGTGTGTGTGTGTGTGTGTGTGTGTGTGTGTGTGTGTGTGTGTGTGTGTGTGTGTGTGTGTGTATTTTATTAGTGGAGAGTAAGATCCAGCTCCTGGGTCTCACCTCAGTTATGTCATACCTACAGACAATTCCATATGAGAGTGAGTACACAACCTAGTATGTTCGACTCGCTCGTAACTTATACACAGACATTTCTTGAACATCTGTGTTTCAGTGTTCATGTTCGTCTTCATTCTGAACTTGTCACTTCAAATATCTTCTATTTTGTGTTCATGTCTTTTGAATCTTATTTTAAAAGATTAATCATACTGTATCCCCATACTGTGTTAGTATGGTATTCACTCTAGCTCTTGGACCCTGCTTCTTAACTACCCGACTGAATAAGGTTTCATAAGGAGTGTGTGTACTTCCTTCATTTTCCTTTAATATTAATGGGCAAGAAGAGGCGCTGATGTAGACTTGGCTGCACAAAATATTTAAGGATGTAAAATGTTATAAATTTAATGGACCACTAAGCATAAGGTTGTAATATATGTGTTTTTAATTTTCTGTTGTCACTATGTATCTCTGCTTTGTTTTGTTGGTGTGACTGCAAGCGGCAGATTAGATTTAGATTTTGCCACCGAAGTGGCTAGCTTATTGTGCACCTCATATCCATCCTGTGGAGGGTAGCGCAAGAGCATATGGATACACAGAAGGCTTAAGAACTAGCGTCCCGAAAGCGTTAACAGGAGTACATCTCGGATTCTATCAACAGTTCACTTAACTGTTACAAGCAAATTTAGCAAATTTGTTTAATATATCTGGTATCTTATTTGCATTAATAAGATGTACACGCAGTAATGGTGCATCAAACTTTAGCTCTAAGAAGTAGCTACTGAGGCTGCGAGTCACTGAACACTCTGACTTTTATATTCTAAATAATTCACAATTTATGTAGATCTGAGTCATAGCTGATACTACTCCAGCACAAATTCAACGAGTTGTCTCAAGTTTCCTCTCCAGAGTGTGATCTAACACTGAATAACACTAGTCGTAAGATGGAGACTTTTTATTTATTGGATTTATTTACTTTTAGAAGTCCTGTCATGTTGCTGTACAGAAAATACAAAGTAACAGCTATACAGCAGTGTATGGTGGTGGATGCTGACACATACAAGACAGCTATACACCAGTGTATGGTGGTGGATGCTGACACATACAAGACAGCTATACACCAGTGTATGGTGGTGGATGCTGACACATACAAGACAGCTGTACACCAGTGTATGGTGGTGGATGCTGACACATACAAGACAGCTGTACACCAGTGTATGGTGGTGGATGCTGACACATACAAGACAGCTGTACACCAGTGTATGGTGGTGGATGCTGACACATACAAGACAGCTGTACACCAGTGTATGGTGGTGGATGCTGACACATACAAGACAGCTGTACACCAGTGTATGGTGGTGGATGCTGACACATACAAGACAGCTGTACACCAGTGTATGGTGGTGGATGCTGACACATACAAGACAGCTGTACACCAGTGTATGGTGGTGGATGCTGACACATACAAGACAGCTGTACACCAGTGTATGGTGGTGGATGCTGACACATACAAGACAGCTGTACACCAGTGTATGGTGGTGGATGCTGACACATACAAGACAGCTGTACACCAGTGTATGGTGGTGGATGCTGACACATACAAGACAGCTGTACACCAGTGTATGGTGGTGGATGCTGACACATACAAGACAGCTGTACACCAGTGTATGGTGGTGGATGCTGACACATACAAGACAGCTGTACACCAGTGTATGGTGGTGGATGCTGACACATACAAGACAGCTGTACACCAGTGTATGGTGGTGGATGCTGACACATACAAGACAGCTGTACACCAGTGTATGGTGGTGGATGCTGACACATACAAGACAGCTGTACACCAGTGTATGGTGGTGGATGCTGACACATACAAGACAGCTGTACACCAGTGTATGGTGGTGGATGCTGACACATACAAGACAGCTGTACACCAGTGTATGGTGGTGGATGCTGACACATACAAGACAGCTGTACACCAGTGTATGGTGGTGGATGCTGACACATACAAGACAGCTGTACACCAGTGTATGGTGGTGGATGCTGACACATACAAGACAGCTGTACACCAGTGTATGGTGGTGGATGCTGACACATACAAGACAGCTGTACACCAGTGTATGGTGGTGGATGCTGACACATACAAGACAGCTGTACACCAGTGTATGGTGGTGGATGCTGACACATACAAGACAGCTGTACACCAGTGTATGGTGGTGGATGCTGACACATACAAGACAGCTGTACACCAGTGTATGGTGGTGGATGCTGACACATACAAGACAGCTGTACACCAGTGTATGGTGGTGGATGCTGACACATACAAGACAGCTGTACACCAGTGTATGGTGGTGGATGCTGACACATACAAGACAGCTGTACACCAGTGTATGGTGGTGGATGCTGACACATACAAGACAGCTGTACACCAGTGTATGGTGGTGGATGCTGACACATACAAGACAGCTGTACACCAGTGTATGGTGGTGGATGCTGACACATACAAGACAGCTGTACACCAGTGTATGGTGGTGGATGCTGACACATACAAGACAGCTGTACACCAGTGTATGGTGGTGGATGCTGACACATACAAGACAGCTGTACACCAGTGTATGGTGGTGGATGCTGACACATACAAGACAGCTATACACCAGTGTATGGTGGTGGATGCTGACACATACAAGACAGCTATACACCAGTGTATGGTGGTGGATGCTGACACATACAAGACAGCTATACACCAGTGTATGGTGGTGGATGCTGACACATACAAGACAGCTATACACCAGTGTATGGTGGTGGATGCTGACACATACAAGACAGCTATACACCAGTGTATGGTGGTGGATGCTGACACATACAAGACAGCTATACACCAGTGTATGGTGGTGGATGCTGACACATACAAGACAGCTATACACCAGTGTATGGTGGTGGATGCTGACACATACAAGACAGCTATACACCAGTGTATGGTGGTGGATGCTGACACATACAAGACAGCTGTACACCAGTGTATGGTGGTGGATGCTGACACATACAAGACAGCTGTACACCAGTGTATGGTGGTGGATGCTGACACATACAAGACAGCTGTACACCAGTGTATGGTGGTGGATGCTGACACATACAAGACAGCTATACACCAGTGTATGGTGGTGGATGCTGACACATACAAGACAGCTATACACCAGTGTATGGTGGTGGATGCTGACACATACAAGACAGCTATACACCAGTGTATGGTGGTGGATGCTGACACATACAAGACAGCTATACACCAGTGTATGGTGGTGGATGCTGACACATACAAGACAGCTATACACCAGTGTATGGTGGTGGATGCTGACACATACAAGACAGCTATACACCAGTGTATGGTGGTGGATGCTGACACATACAAGACAGCTATACACCAGTGTATGGTGGTGGATGCTGACACATACAAGACAGCTATACACCAGTGTATGGTGGTGGATGCTGACACATACAAGACAGCTATACACCAGTGTATGGTGGTGGATGCTGACACATACAAGACAGCTATACACCAGTGTATGGTGGTGGATGCTGACACATACAAGACAGCTATACACCAGTGTATGGTGGTGGATGCTGACACATACAAGACAGCTATACACCAGTGTATGGTGGTGGATGCTGACACATACAAGACATGCTCTGCTCTTTACAAAATATTCAACCATATTTTAAGTACTGGCCAGTGAATGTTGTAGATGAGCTTCCACCTGACTGAATAATGGTGAGTAATGTTCACTACTTGAGTGAATGATGGTGGGACATGGTTCACCAGAGTGAATGACGGTGGGACATGGTTCACCAGAGTGAATGATTGTGGGACATGGTTCACTAGAGTGAATGACGGTGGGACATGGTCCACTAGAGTGAATGACGGTGGGACATGGTCCACTAGAGTGAATGACGGTGGGACATGGTCCACTAGAGTGAATGATGGTGTGGGGGTAAAATGAACCACCATGTGCTTAAGGAATGTTATGGTGAAAATAGTAATGCGTATACATGATCTTACTGTTGTAAACAATGGAACACAGTAACAAGAGCATATCTTAATCTCATCTCAAAGTGCCTTTGTAATTTCTGAAAGACTGTTGTATATATATATACATATAAACTCTACCTTGTTTGTTGTGTGGAGGTTATGGTACCAGACTGTCATTAATTAGCCCAGCACTATCTGTGTCACTGATGCCAAGATGCCACTACATCACTGATGCCAAAACGCCAGCGCCACTACATAAAAGGTGTCAGCGGTACTTTTGCTAAGCTGTGGATACGTAGTGTCATCAAACACAACTTACTTGCCCTCATATGCTTCTTTTAAGATATTTTACTTAATAAAATTAACATTTATCATCCCCACAGAGGTAACATCTAGTGGTTACCTGACTTGTCTTCTCTCCCTCCAAGGTTATTGTTAATCAAGTCTCATCCGATTACCTTCAAATTTTGAGCGCTGGTGTAGTGTAAGTAAACTTTTACGTAACTACTGCCACGTACAGGTGTCCCATACCACGTACAGGTGTCCCATACCACGTACAGGTGTCCCATACCACGTACAGGTGTCCCTTATACTCCCTTATACGCACCATTTCCAGTTTAGGTTCTACATAAAAACATGAGAAAGCTTCCTCTGTTTGGCTTCAAATGTTCAGAATTGTTGCATCTAATATAGCAGAAGGTCGCGATTGTTATTGGAGTGCATACCTGGAGTTTACCTGGAGAGGGTTTCGGGGGTCAACGCCCCCGCGGCCCGGTCTGAGACCAGGCCTCGTGGTGGATCGCACGCAAACTTATGTACGAACCACAGTTCGGATGGTCAGGTACTGACTTTAGGTGCCTGTCCAGTGCCTTGTTGAAGACAGCCAGGGGTCTATTGGTAATCCCCCTTATGTATGCTGGGAGGCAGTTGAACAGTCTTGTGCCCCTGACACTTACTGTGTTGTCTCTCAGCATACTCGTGGCGCCCCTGCTTTTCATCGGGGAAATATTTCATCTTCTGCCGAGTCTATTGCTTTCACAGGGAGTGACTTTCGTGTGCAAGTTTGGTACCAATCCCTCTAGGATTTTCCATGTGTATAATACATGTATGTTGCGTTCCAGAGAATACATATCAAGGGACTTCAACCGTTCCCAATAATTTAGGTGCCTTATCGTACTTATATGTGCTGTGAAAATTCTTTGTACACTCTCCAGGTCAGCAATTTCGCCAGCCTTGAAGGGGGCCGTTAGTGTACAGCAGTATTACAGCTGCATAGAGAAAACAAGCGATTTGAAGAGAATCATCATTGGCTTGGCGTCCCTAGTTTTCAAGGTTCTCTTTATCCATCCTATCATAGCATAGGTGCCATTTAATAATTATGATTTTATAATTGCATGATTTATTTAATTATTTATTTATTTATTTATTTCCAATTTGTGCACACATACAGAGGTACAAAAAAAATACAGATAAGAGCAGTATGCCAAAGCCACTTATACTATGCATAGCATTACGGGCTGGCTTAAAATTAACTTAAGATTAACTAAGCAATGATTATTATTATTATTATAATCAAAAAGAAGCGCTAAGCCACAAGGACTATACAGCGCTGCTACTAAGCAATGATGAAATCAGTGATAAAACATTAATGTAAACAGATAACTATAAAGCACAAGTGAGTATTACAAAGACAGGTCATATGGTTGCATTCAGTTAGGTAGTGATTCTGTTAGGTAGTGTATTTAAAAAATAATAAAGTTAGATTGGGTTTTAGGTTTAACATTTATGTGATATAATTGTGAGAAACATTTAAGATATACAATTTATAATGTTCAGTTATTCAGTATTTATTTGGTTTTGGGTGAGTAAGTAATCTTTGAGAAGAGACTTGAATTTATAAACAGGTTGTGTTTCTTTTATATTTACAGGTAATGAATTCCAGATTTTAGGGCCTTTTATGTGCATTGAGTTTTTGCATAGTGTGAGATGGACACGAGGAACATCAAAGAGTGATCTGTGCCTTGTGTTATGGTCATGTGTTCTGTTGAGGTTGGCAAGGAGATGTTTGAGGGGAGGGTTAATATCAGAGTTAAGTGTTCTATGTATGTAATAGGTGCAGTAATAAGTATGGATGTTTTGTATGGTGAGTAGGTTTAGTGTATTGAATATTGGTGGAGTGTGCTGCCTGTAGTGAGAATTTGTTATCATTCTAACTGCAGCCTTTTGTTGGGTAATTAGTGGTCTGAGATGGTTAATTGTTGTTGAGCCCCATGCACAAATTCCATAGTACCGTATCTTCGATAGTATGCCTACAGTCTTGGAAATTTTCTTAGAAATTTGATGTATATGTGTATGAAATTTGAGTCTATTATCAAGGTGGATTCCTAAGAATTTTCCCTCTGTTAGTTTTGTGATAGGTGATCCATTTATCATTATGTTAAGAGGGACATCTGTAGCTCTGTTACCAAACTGAATGAAGTAGGTTTTGTCAATGTTTAGTGTAAGTTTGTTAGTCCTCATCCAGGTAGATATTTTCTGTAATTCGGTATTTACAGTATTGGCTAGCGTGACTGGGCTCGGGTGAGAGAAGACGTATGTAGTGTCATCTGCAAATAGTGTGGGTTTGAGTAATTGCGAAGCATTTGGAAGGTCATTTATGTATAGGAGAAAGAGAAGAGGGCCAAGGACACTTCCCTGTGGGACACCAACTGTAATTGGTTGTGCAGAAGAGTTTGCCCCATTTGCGTACACATATTGGCTTCTGTTGCTGAGGTAAGACTTGAGGTAGTTGAGGGAGTGCCCTCTTATACCATAGTGTGACAATTTTACGTGGAGCAAGTCATGGTCAACTGTATCAAAAGCTTTACGTAAGTCAATGAAGATCCCCAGTGGGACTTCTTTTTTCTCTATTGCAGTGTATATATGTTCTAGCATGTGTATAATAGCATCATTAGTATTTTTATTAGGCCTGAATCCAAATTGGCAGGGGTTGAGTATGTTTTGGGAGATAAGGTAGGAGTAGATTCGTTTATGAATTAATTTTTCGAAGATTTTTGAGAGAGGGTGTAAGTTGGATATTGGCCTATAGTTATTCAACTCTGTTTGGTCTCCTCCTTTGTGGATCGGGGTGACCCTTGCTATTTTGAGTACTGTAGGGAAGGTGGAGGATTCAATGGATTTGTTAAAGAGTGTTGCAATGATTGGTGATAGCACTTGTGACACTTTTTTGTATATAAAGGGTGGTAAGGTATTTAAATCTCCTGCCTTGTTTTTTAGTGCGTTGATAATAAGGGAGACTTCGTATGGGTTAGTCGGAGCTAGGAACAGTGTGTTCGGGTAGTTGCCGGTGAGGTAGTCATTTGGTGGGGTATCTGAGCTTGGGATTTTATTGGATTTTATTATAGTGGAGAAGAAATCATTGAGTCTGTTTGCTGTTTCTGTTGGTGGGAGTTGGGGTTCATCTGTTTTTGCTAATTTTATTTCGCTATTTCGTGATATCTTTTTTGTTCCCAGAATTTCTGATAGGGTTTTCCAGGTCTTTTTTATATCACCTCGTAAGTTGGATAATCTGTTCTCATAATACAATTTTTTTGCCCTTCTTATCAGGCTGGTTAGGATTGACGAGTAACGTTTTGTTTGGTCTCTGGTTATGTGACCCATTCTGTACTGTTTTTCATATTGGTGTTTTGTATTTATGGATTTGAGAATGCTGGGTGTTAGCCAGGGACTGTTCAGTCTCTTTGCTGTCATCTGTTTAGTTTTTTTAGGGCAGTGCTTGTTATAGAGGTATTGGGTTTTTTTTAGAAAATTATTAATACATTCGTCAATATCTGTATAGGTTTCTAGCTCAGTGTGCCAATCAATGTTTGCTATTGCTGTTGTGAAGTTATTAATGGCTGCCTCATTGTGAAGTCTGAAGGTGGCTTTAGTAGTGTCTTGGGGTAGTTTACCAAGAGTTGTTATGAGGAAAGTAGGGTAGTGGTCTGTGGTATTATCTGTAATTATGCCTGATTTTAAAGGGGATATGGTGTTGGTCCAGATGTGGTCAAGTAGGGAAACACTAGTCTCTGTAACTCTTGTAGGTTTTGTTACTGTTGGTAGTAACATACAGTTACTCATTGTGTTTGTGAATTCAGTAACGTGTGGGATAATATTTTTCGTTAAATATCTTGGCTAGGCCCTATTACAGCAACTAATTCTTAATGACTGATACTTCTTATTAGAGGAAGAGTTTTATATAAGTTAAGGTTGTGAACTGCAAATTTTCTAAAATACTAACATTGTTAAAGTACTGGTTTAATTTTTTAAACGTTTAGTAGTGATGTGTTTTCCTTAGCAGAAAGTTGTTGTTGTTACTGGCCTGATAAAGTAACAATGTAAGTAATTTAAAGAAATTGTGACACTTACTTGCATTAAACATCTAGAGAATGCATCCACTGCCTGACTTCAAACCTTCAGCACTTACGTGTTGTATGAGAAGGAAGATGCCGTACAAGCTGAGTGAAAACTTGTTAGTATACTAAAAAAATTAAAACTTTAAATTGCTGTATTTGCTGTGATAACTGAGAATGATTCTTCTGGTTGACTTCACATTTTTACTACTGGTGTGTCTTAACAGTCTGCAAATTTTATTTGTAAACTTTCTGCAGTACAGGACAGACCGAACCTTATTACTCCCCAAACCCCCCTTCCCTATCCTATCCTCCCCATCCATCCCCTCCCTTTCCTCCTCCTCTCCCCATCCCTCCCCTATCCCTTTCCTGTTTTCAACCTTTGGGGTTCTTGCCTCAGGCACTCTAGTTCCTAGGTAGGGGGAAGGATACCGTGGTCATCCCATTCCGTTGAAGTGTTTGGTGGTGGTGTAATTTGCCGTGGAATCTGGATCAATTGGGGATGTTCCATTCCTTCTCCGGTTCTCGGGGGGCAGCTTTTGGTGTCTTTTGCGTGATGGGTGTATTTCTGGAGGCTGCCTATGGGATTCTGGGAGGTGGTGGCCGAAGGAGGTATGCTTTGTGGTGGGTATCGGGCCACCCTCTCTTTTATCCATCCAGGTGGCTCGGTAAATGTGAGGTTGCTATCCTGGACTGCTGGTTTACTGGCATGAAGGGTAGGGTATGGTACAGGTTCCATGCCGCATCCACACTACTCATGGTGCTGGGGTCCTCTTGAACGTGAAGGGGGATTTACGGCCATTTCATTCCTCCTAGGAGCTGTCCCTCCACGGAGCTCCCCCCCCCCCTCCCTTTTTTTTTTACTCTTTTTTTTTATCTTTACTTTTTTTTGTTTTCTAAAAAAGAATAAAAAGAAAGAAGTGACATAACCATGGAGTGCCAAGTCCATGACCAAGCTCCTCCCGAGCCCCTTTCTGCTACCACACCCTGTTCCGACCCTATCTCGTTATTTGACTATTTTTCTGACCTTTGATCTTGAAAAGGCACATGACACTACCTGGAGGCGTAACATCTTGGCTCAAGTTCACTTCTTAGGCCTCCGAGGCAATCTGCCATTTTTTGTTGCAAACTTCTTATCTGGGAGACATTTCTGTGTTTGGGTTTATAATTTGCTTTCCCCAGACTTCGTCCAAGCTGAAGGTGTTCCTCAGGGATGTGTCCTTAGCACCACCCTTTTTCTCCTTGCTATAAATGATCTGGCATCTGTTCGTCCGTCTAATATTTGGTCATCACTCTGTGCTGATGATTTTGCTAGCTTGTGCAGGTGCTGACTGTCGCCTAGTAGCAGCCTCACTCCAGAATGCTGTCAACAGTGTTTCTCATTAGGCCACTAGTCATGGATTTAAATTTTCTAGTGCTAAAACACAAACACTTACTTTCACCAGACGTTCAATCGTCCCTGATACTCCATTGTACCTATATGGCTCACGAATCCCTGAATGTGATACGGTCCGATTTCTCGGCCTACTGTTTGATCGCCGGTTGTCTTTGGAACCTCACATTACCTCCCTGAAAGTAACTTGCCATAGCCGGCTGAACCTCCTTAAAACCCTGGCTCATCTTTCATGAGGGGCAGATCGCCGAGCCCTCCATCGACTGCATTCAGCCCTAATTTTATCGAAGCTACATTATGGTGACCAGATATATTGTGCGGCCTCTCCTGTCTAAGTGCTTTTTGCTCTTCACCTGTCGAGTGTCTCTATGCAGACGATCGTCGTAATGCTCATTGCCTCCCCTACTTTATCTGTTCTCATGACCTTCACGATCCGTCTACATACAGAATAGTAACGAACATTAGCAGAAGTCCATCATTTGTTCGC
Organism: Cherax quadricarinatus; assembly: GCF_038502225.1. NCBI lineage: Eukaryota > Metazoa > Arthropoda > Malacostraca > Decapoda > Parastacidae > Cherax > Cherax quadricarinatus. The sequence continues at coordinate 37,931,123 of NC_091301.1, read as the reverse complement.
TGTCCCTGTTTACTCCAACCCTTTTCTCTTCATCTTTAATTGCTTTTGTCTTCTCTTCAGTTACCCCCTTTATATGTTCATCTAGCATCTAACTATTCACTTTCCCTTGGGAAGTTCCGACAGTTAGTGTCTGTTCTTTCCCACTGCCGTGTACGAAAGTTCAAGTCCCTACAGACATTGTCCTCATTGCTCTCGGGCCGTGTGGAAAGGCTGTGCAGTAGCTCCTGAATCAACTGACTTTCTGCGCAGTTTTCCGAGTTCCAAGATGGCGGATCGTGCCGGCAGGAGAGTTAATACTGCATCGAGCTGATACGGGGATCGTTGAGCACTGCTACAATAAATGTGCTTCTTCCAGCTATTATTAGAGATCTCTACGGCATTCCTAATGAGGAACTATATGGTGTTGCCCTCAATGGTTTGAGAAGAGTCTTCGTGAAGTTTACTCGACGGTGGAGGTGTGTATGCATGATGTGTCTACATACTTCACATGGGTTAGGGTACGAAATGTACCATTTGAGGCGACACAGTTTGGAATTGAGGACGTCTTCAGAAACTACGGTGTTGTTCATGAGGCTAGAGGGGGAGGTGTGGAGGGATGGCCCATATGAAGGCCTCCCAGAAGGTTCCTACACCCTCAAGATGACGTTGAGGAGGCCCATACCTTCATATGTTCTGTTGACGGGATACAGAACTCAAGTCTATGTGCATTACGCAGAGCAAAGGAGGATGTGCTGTCTTTGTGACTCGTACGAGCACGTGGCGGCTCAATGTGTACGTAGGGCTGCCCCAAGCGTGCCAACTTTTTTGGAGGAGGAACGACAGCTGAGTACAGTGGTAACAGCGAGGAATGGGATGGATGGACAGAGCAAGGCTCTCTGGAGTGAGGAGGTGGAGAATGAGGGGGACCTGTTGGGGACGTGTGTCACACTCCCAGAGGAGGCTAGTGAGGTTCCACCAAGGCCTGTGGCGGTGGAGGAAGGGGAAACGTCGACGCAGGTGTTATTGGAGACTGTGCTATAAGATTTTTTGGAGGATGCTTTGGTCGGCGAGGACCTGGATGGAAGGTCCAGTGATGTGCAGAAGATGGAAGGACTGCAGGGAAAAGTGGAGGTCTTGGATGAGCGAGGCCAGGAAACAGTTGTGGTAGCTGAGGTACATCAGGAGGATGTACCTGAGGAAGACATGAGTTTGGGGGGTAGCTCTAGGAAGCGGCCTGCAGAGTCGTCTGAATTGGATGAAGTATTGACACCTGGGCAGAGACCAGGTAAGAAGGCATGGGCAGATATGGTAGGGAAGACCACTACAGGGGGGGTGCACAGGGGAAATCGGGTGGGGTGGGTCAAGGGGGGGGTCTCATTAAGAAGAATGGTAAGGAGAGCGTGGGCAGCTTAAAAGGGAGTGTGAGCAAGCCACAGCGGCACAGAGGTAAGCCGCCTTTCCTTGAACATTCAGGTGTGTGACTTTAAACGTTAATGGTCTCAAGAATGAAGTCAAAAGGGTCTGGTTGGAGTGGTTTTTGAGAAGGTATGCGGTGGACGTTTGTTTCTTGCAAGAGCATAACTATAGGTCAGGATGTGAGTTGCAATTAAGGGGATAAGATGTTTGTAAGCTTGGCTTTGCATTTTAAGGGAGGAGTGGCTGTATTGGTAAAGGAGACCAGCCCATTGCACATCATGGGGTGGGAGGAGGGGGGAGAGGAGAGGGTTGTTCAGGTGGATGGGTATTGGGGGGAAGGGAGGGTATGTTTTGTGGGGGTTTATATGCCGGCAATTAGTAATATGTGGGTAAAAGCAGACTTTGTTAGGGAAGTTTTGTTCTACTATCTCAGGGGTTTACCTGCTATTTCGATAGTTGGAGGAGATTGGAATTGTGTGATTCGGCATGGAGATGTGATACCGAGGGGTGCGGGGTGTGTGTTGAGTGTTTTAAGGGATGCTTTACAGGATGTGGGGGTGGTTGATGTGGTGGGCAAGGGGGGTATCAGGTGGAACACACTTATGTGCAGGGGAGTTATGAAGCACGGTTGGATAGGATTTATGTTATGCAGGGGACGGGTGTGGAGAGGGTTAGGACTATTGACGTGGGTTTGTCTGATCACAGGGCAGCGTTGGCTGACCTTAGGGTAGATGGTATTCTGCTCATATTTCTGGGTTATTGGAAATTGGATGTGCGGCTTTTACAGGAGGAGGATCTAGGTTTGTCCTTTCAGGAATGGTGGAAGGTTTTTTGGGAGGCTAGGGATGAGGATGTGAATTTGCTAGATTGGTGGGAGTTGTATGCAAAGGTGGAGACTGCAAAATTTTTCAAGGCGCATGGCAGGGAATGGGCATGCTGGCGGTTTGGCCTGCAGAATTACTTAGAGGGGCAGTTGAATGATTGTTATGGGGGGGGGGGTAGGGAAGGTGTGAGTGGTATTATGGGGAAACTTAGAAGTCGTTTAGTGGAGATTCATAATGAACAGTTTGATGCACTCAGAGTCAGGGCAGGCTTGGAGCATGTTTTAAAAGGTGACAGGCCATCCGGGTATGTACTAAGGAAATTCAAGGACAGACAGTTGAGGACTACTGTTGCACATTTAGTGGTGGGGGAAGGGGGGGTTATGTGGAGGGTCAGAGTCTTTCTGATACAGACAGTATCAGTAGGCAAGCAGATTATTGGTTTCGGGAGAAATGGAAGAGGAGGAAGGGGGTTGTTGGGTTGGATTCATTTGGGGTTATCGAGGCTCATCTGGGTTTGAGGCATGGGGACAGGGAAATGTTGGAGGGTAACATTACGGAGGCAGAGGTGGAGGAGGTGGTGCATGGGTTGAGTCAGAGGAAGACACCGGGAATAGATGGTTTATCTAATGATTTTTATAGAGCACACTGGGAGAGTCTGAGGGAGTGCCTAGTGGCAGTTCTTAATTATATGTTGAGCAGTGGTAGGATGGGGTGAACACACAGAACTGGGGTTGTTGTCTTGGTGCCGAAGGGGAGGGAGGGGAAGGGTTTGGGTGATTATCGTCCGTTGTCATTAATGTGTTCGGATTATAAAATTTTTGCAAAGATATTGGGTAATAGATTAAAGAAGGTGATTGGGGCTGTTATACATAGAGGTCAGTATGGGATCCCAGGATGAAGTATGAAGAATGGGCACAGTAGGATAAGGGATTTTATAGAGAACTGCCCAGGAGGGGGCGTCCTTGGTTTGGATTGGGCTCAGGCTTATGACTGCGTGAAGAGGGAATTTTTATGGGTCTGTTTGGAGAAGTTGGGTTTTGGAGGGGGGGGTAGTGAGATGGGTGCACACTCTATATGAGGGGGCAGTCATGAGGGTGCAGGTTAATGGAAGGCTGGGGGAGCCGGTGCTGATGGAACAGGGCTTAAGGCAGAGTTGCCCGCTCTCGCAGTTGCTCTTTGCATGTGTGCAGCATCCTTTCTTTGAGGCTGTGGAGGAGGAACTGAGGGGGTCAGAGGGGGGACGCATGGGGAGTATTGTAGGTTATGTTGATGACACCACTGTTCTGGTAATGAGTGGGGGGGTTTTAAGAAGGGTGGGTGAGGTGATTAAGAGTTTTGGGGATGTTTCAGGCATGGAAGTTAATCTTGCAAAGTCGAGGTTGTTGGAGGTAGGGACTTGGGTTGGGGGGAGATTGGGGGAGGAGATGGGATGGTCAGTTGGTGACAGACTCAAGGTTTGTGGGATATGGTATATGGCGCAGGTGCAGGATTGCAGGAGGATCAACTCTGAACTAGTCACGAGTAGGGTTATGGGCAAACTTAAAGGTTTGAGGGTTAGCAAAGTGGCGTTACAGCAGAGGGCTTTGGTTATTAACTTGCTTGTGTATAGTAAGGTATGGGGTGTGGCAGAGGTGTTCCCTTTGCAGACGCAGGAAATTCAGAGGAGGGTTTTGAGGTTTGTGTGGGGGTTTGGGAGGGCCTGGTTATCTAAGGAGGTGGTTATGACGGATGTGAAACAGGGGGGCCTAGGATTGTTGGCTTTGGGGCCTAGGGTGATGGCCTTGTATATTAAGTAGAGGTATATTAGGGTTGGGGGGAGGGGGGTGTTAGGGTGGATAGGGTGATGAGGGATGCTAGGAACTGGTGGAGTGGCAGGGACTTGAGGAATTGCGAGGAATTGCTGAGGTTCTTGTTGACAGTGAGACAGGTTTCAATATTGAGGGTTAAAACGTTGGTGGGTGTGGTGTGGTGTGGGGAAGGGGTGTCTTACAGGGGGTTGTCGTGTACCCCATGTATAACTGGCAGGTGATATGGAGGGAGTTCAGGCTGCTTAGGATACCAGCAAGGGTCAGGGAATTGGTATACCGTTTCCTCATGGGGGTAGTAGCATCCAAGCATGTGTTGCATAAAATGGGGTTGGTGAGGGAGGCGACATGCTTGTTCTGTGGGGAGGAGGAAACCGCCTATCATGTGGTATATTTTTGCTCGTTTTTTTTTGGGGGGGGGGGGAAGTGAGGGTCTGGATGGCGGGAGTTATCAGGCTGTTGGAGGGGGGGGGGGAGTTGGTCGTTTCTTAGGACCTTGTCGATGGATGTCAGTGGGGTATCACGAGAAGTGGGAAGGGCTTTGATGTATGTTATGGCTGATTATTTGCATGTTTCTTGGGGAATGAGGGAGATTAAAGGGCAGTTGAGGATAAAAGCATTAGCAGCTAGGTTCTATAGAACAATGTGTAGGAATAGATTAATCTATGGGGGGGCGTTGGGAGACCAGTTTCTCGGAGGGTTATCATAACCTCTCTGTGGCGAAACTCCTCTGGGTTCATGGGGGCGGGCAAGGGGCAGGTCTCCTTTAGTGAATGGTGGGTATGGTAAAGTTGTGGAGGTTGTGTTGTATGTGATGTGTGAGTGGAGTATGTGAGGGCATCAATTTGAGACCTGATTATGTTCTTTGTGGGTTAATTCATCTTTTAATTCGGTCAAAGTCACCCTGATTTCAGTTTAGTTCCACATGTAAGTCATATATATTTTTTGGTAATTGGATAATTATTACACCAACTGTCAGGGATTGGTGGCTTAGGCATCTGTTCTGGTGGTTTACATAACGTCATGGACCTTGTGATCATTTATACTTTATGTGAATTTTGTCCATTGTGTTAACAAGCATGTCCAAGGTTGTTTTTTGAGAATGAATTACATTCGTCGCATGGGAATGCGACGAGGCTTAATAAATTGATTCGGTATTTTTATAATCTTATGTAAGTTAATGGGCATGTATAACACTGATATAATTCCTGTGAATATAAATTTTCATAAGTCATGTAATATTATGTATCAATTTTTGTACATATGAGAATATGTAATATGCGAGTCCGTGACTATATCATGTGAAAGGTCTCATGGATGACGGCAATCATAATTATATAAATGATTTTAGTTAATCATAATACTAAGTTCAATCTTACGTTTTTTTTTCCAAATATTATTTGTCATATTTGAATCATCTATGATTCTTATACTAAAGAGGAATTTTTTTGTCAACAAGATACTATGTTCAAGATTTAAATTATGTTGGTTATTAATTTCTGTGTTCAGTGAACAATGGTATGATCTGGGGTGACGGGGGGGGGGGTTGTGGGGGTTGTGGGGGTTTTGGGGGGTGGTGGGGGGTTGTGGGGGGGTGGGGGGGGGTGTGGGTGTACGGCTCAAACATATATTTTATTACATGTACTTAATTAATGTGTATATTGCCGATAGGAAGGGGTAATTGAGAATTGTTTTTCCATTAGTATTGCTTGCACAGTTTTCTTCAGTTTTTGTATAAAGACATTTTACATGTATGAGGTGTGTGTAGTGTACTAAGTCACATGTTATTGTAACTTTAAATGATTTGATTAATGTTGGTTACAATATTGTGTAATTTTGTTTTTTCACACGTGTTGGGGGTTGTACTGAGTCATGTGAAGAGGAATTTTTCTAAAGGCAATGTAACACGAGCAGTGTGTTTTGTTTATTTAGACAGTTGTTTTTGTATTATCTGACTCTACGCTTTTATTAATTTATTGTAATGTGTATTTTAAATAAAAAAAAAAAAACTAGTTTTCTAGCTCTCTTTTTCTTAATCACTTCCGATCTCACTCATGCCGTTGCAGTGTACACTGATGCCGTTGCAGTGTACACTGATGCCGTTGCAGTGTACACTGATGCCGTTGCAGTGCACACTGATGCCGTTGCAGTGTACACTGATGCCGTTGCAGTGTACACTGATGCCGTTGCAGTGTACACTGATGCCGTTGCAGTGCACACTGATGGTTCTAAATCATCTGATGGTGTTAGGTTTGCAGAGGTGTTTCCTGACAGTGTGGTGCGAGGTCTTTTATTAGAAACAGCTAGCATTTTTACAGCTGAATTAAGAACATAAGAACGAAGGAACACTGCAGAAGGCCTACTGGCCCATGCGAGGCAGGTCCAAGTCCCTACCGGCTTAAGCCAATGCACCCAACCTAGTCAGGTCAGGTCACATTGACTCAAGGGAGGAACACGGCAACCGACCCGTTAGCACAAGCTATCAGGTCTAACTCACACCCACCCACATCTACTCATGTATTTATCCAACCTATTTTTAAAGCTACACAACGTTCTGGCCTCTATAACGGTACTTGGGAGTTTGTTCCACTCATCCACAACTCTATTACCAAACCAGTACTTTCCTATATCCCTCCTGAATCTGAATTTTTCCAACTTAAAACCATTGCTGCGAGTCCTGTCTAGGCTAGATATTATCAGCACACTATTTACATCCCCTTTATTTATTCCTGTCTTCCACTTATAAACCTCAATCATATCCCCCCTAATTCTACGTCTTTCTAGAGAGTGCAGTTTCAGGGCCCTTAGTCTATCCTCATAGGGAAGGTTTCTGATACATGGGATCATCTTTGTCATCCTCCTTTGTACATTTTCCAGAGAATTTATATCCATTCTGTAATACGGTGACCAAAACTGTGCAGCATAATCTAAATGAGGCCTAACCAAGGATGTATAGAGTTGAAGAACAACCTGAGGACTCCTATTATTTATGCTTCTTGATATGAAGCCAAGGATTCTATTAGCTTTATTGCGAACACTTATGCACTGTTGTCTTGGTTTCAGATTACTGCTAACCAGAACTCCTAAATCTTTTTCGCAATCCGTAATATTAAGATCTACATTATTTAGTTTATATGTGGCATGGTTATTGTCCTGTCCAACATTTAGAACTTTGCATTTGTCTATATTAAACTGCATCTGCCACTTCTCCGACCACTGCATCAGTCTATTCAAATCTTCCTGGAGTGCTCGAATGTCCTCGTCAGAATGAATTCGACGGCCTATTTTGGTGTCATCGGCAAACTTGCCGATGTCGCTCTTTATGCCCTCATCTATGTCGTTTATGTAGATTGTGAACAGCAGGGGGCCCAACACTGACCCCTGTGGAACACCGCTCGTGACGCTTCCCCACTCTGATTTCTCCCCATTTATGCAAACTCTCTGCTGCCTATTTGTCAACCATGCCTCTATCCAGGAAAAAATTTCTCCTCCTATTCCATGTGCTTTAATTTTCCTCAATAGTCTCTGATGTGGGACCCTGTCAAAAGCCTTACTGAAGTCCATATACACAATATCATATTCGTTACCATGATCTACCTCCTCAAATACCTTAGTGAAAAAAGTTAATAAATTCGTAAGGCAGGAACGTCCCTTTGTAAAACCATGCTGAGATTCGTTGATTAATTTATGCTTTTCAAGGTGGCTACGAACTGCCTCGGCAATTATTGATTCCATAAATTTTCCCACTATGGAGGTTAGGCTTATTGGTCTATAGTTCGAAGCTAAGGACCTGTCACCTGTTTTGAAAATAGGTATCACATTTGCCATTTTCCACTTATCTGGCACCATGCCAGTTTGTAGTGATATGTTGAAAAGATTAGCCAAAGGTGTGCTAAGCTCCTCTTTACATTCCTTTAGAACCCTTGCATACAGTTCATCAGGGCCTGGGGATTTGTTAGGTTTTAATTTATCTATTTGCCTAAGGACCATGTCACTTGTGACCCTAATAGTGCACAGTTTATTATCGTCCTGTTCTACATAATTTATCATTACTGGAATATCACTGGTATCCTCCTGTGTAAAAACTGAGAGGAAGTATGTGTTAAAAATTCTACACATTTCCTTATCACTGTCAGTGAGCTGACCCGAGGAACTTTTGAGTGGGCCTATCTTGTCCCTGATCTTACTTCTGTATACCTGAAAGAATCCTTTTGGGTTAGTCTTCGATTCTCTTGCAACTTTAACCTCATAATCTCTTTTTGCTTTTCTAATTCCCTTTTTTATTTCTCTCTTTAACTGAATATATCGATTTCTTAATTGCCCCTCTCCTCTTTTGATTTGCCTATATATGCCTCTCTTTTGACCAATCAGATATTTTAATCTATTGTTCATCCATTTAGGATCATTTTTGTTTGATCTGATTTCCCTATTTGGAACATAATTTGACTGAGCAGCTAGAACTATGCCCTGGAAAGCATCATATCGGCAACCATCACCACCTACCTGACCCCTAGTCAGGTCATTCCAGTTCAGCCCACCTAAGTAATTTTTCAGTCCTATGAAATCAGCCAAGCGAAAGTCAGGGACGGAGACTTGATTGCCATTATTAGGGGAATTCCATGATATGTTAAAACTGAGTGATTTGTGATCACTCTCCCCAAGCTCATCATTAACCTCAAGATTATTAATTAGTGTTTCCCTACTGGCAAGAACCAAGTCAAGGAGGTTATTTCCCCTAGTTGGCTCTGTCACAAACTGTTTTAAAAAACAATCCTGGATCGTATCAAGAAAGTCACCCGACTCTAAATTTCCTGTCAAATTGCTCCAGTCAATCTGTCTATAGTTGAAATCTCCCATTAGCACAACATTTTCGTATGTAGATGCCTTACGAATTTCGTCCCATAGAAGTTTACTGCACTCCCTATCAAGATTTGGGGCCCTGTAAATCACACCCAAAATTAGTTTTTCTCGGCCCTCGAGAAGCTGTAACCAAACAGATTCAGTGGCTGACGCTTCTAATTTAATATCTTGTCTAACACAACAATTTAAATTGTCTCTGACATACATCGCTACTCCACCACCTTTCCTGTTGACCCTGTCAGTGTGGAATAATTTATAGCCTTGTATGTGACATTCAGATGGCATCTCTCTATCTTTCAGATTGAGCCAGGTCTCTGTTATAGCAATAATATCTATGTTTCCTGCACTTGCAATTAATCTTAGCTCATCTATCTTATTTCTAACACTCCTGCTATTAGTATAGTAAACCTTAAGGGAGCTAGTCCCTTGCTGCCCTCTGCTGTCCCCCTTTGTTTTCTGACCTGTTCTATTGTCTTTATTTATAACTTCATGCTGAATGCCTTTTATACATTTACTGTTTCCAACCCTAGTGTTGCAACCTGCTTGTTTCCCACACACACCCATACCTCTATCTTCCATCAGTTTAAAATCATAGGCATTTCACCAATGGCCTTCTCAATCGAGTCTGCAAGTGCTACCACCCCTGCCCCAGAGAGATGAACCCCATCCCTTGCATACATATCATGTTTGCCATAAAAGTTGTTCCAGTTGTCAATGAATGGGATTGCAAGTTCCTTGCAGTATCTGTCTAGCCAGCAATTTACACCAATTGCCCTAGACAACCATTCATTTCCTACTCCCCTTCTAGGCAAGATGCTACATATGATTGGGATCCCTCCCTTAGACTTAATGAAATCTATAGCTGACCTGTACTTATCTAGCAGCTCTTCTCTCCTACCCTTCCCAATATCATTTCCACCAGCACTGAGACAGATAATGGGCTTGTTCCCATTACCTGACATGATATTATCCAGTCTGTTGACAATGTCCCCAACACCAGCTCCAGGGAAGCACACTCTATCTCTCATCTTCTTATTCCTATTACAAAAAGCACGGTCAACATATCTTACCTGAGAGTCACCAACCACAAGAATGCGCTTACCTTCATTAGCAGGGGCAGTAGTACCCTTACCTTCACTGGCCACTGAAGTACATTCATCCTGGAGAACAGAGAAGCGATTTCCTACCTTCAGATCTTCACTCTTAACTTTCCTTACTCTGATGCGCCTCCCATTACTGTGAACAACTCGCCACTTGTAGCAGGTGCTGGGCTGCACCTCACTGCTGGTACCCGTTGCTACCTCCCCACCTACAGCCTCCTCACAGTGAGAGACAGACTGCACCTCACTGCTAGAAGCCTCATTCCCCACATCTCCAACCACCTCACACTCTCTCCCAGGCCCATTGAGGTGGACCTTCAGCCTCCTAATCTCCTCCTGGAGAAGCAAGACCTCCTCCTTCAACTCTCCAAACTCAGTTTTTAAAACACTGCAGAAGCAAGCCATGCTTTGTAACCGTGAATTGCATGCCATTCTCATTGCAATTGTCCGTATTGGATCTATGCCTACTTAAAAAGTTTGTAATCGTCTCAGACTTGTTTAGTGCTTTGCAGGCTATTAAAAAATTTGATTTGCCTCATCCCCTAGTTCTCTTCATACAACTTTCGTTACACCGCATTACTAGCAAAAATAAAGAAATTGTTTTTTTGTTAGGCCACTGGTCCTGTTGATGTTCAGGGCAAGGAGCAGGCAGACTGCTGCGCTATCTGCTGTACATCACCTACCAGATTCATAGAGGTGTTCTATTCTCTGACTATTTTGCTGCAATCTTTACCCAACTTCGCAACCATTGGCAACAGCGTTGGTCTGATATGACTCATAACAAACTACATTCTATCAAACCAAGTATGGGTTTCTGGCCTTGTCATCGATACCGAGGTTGGGAGACAACACTCGTCTATGCATTGGACACTCATCTAACTCATGGGTATCTCATGGAGAGGAGTCCTGTTCCATTTTGTGAGAATTGTCTAGTTTCTGTTTCAATTTCCCATATTCTACTGGACTGTCCTGTCTATCAAAAAGAATGCACAATTTTCCTCCTACTGCGTCACCACTAAGGCACTTACTTTATTTTCCCTCCTTGCTGAGACCCATTTGTTACGATTCTGGCCTGTAAGTCACTGACTAGTTTAGTGCTTCTCGTAACAAAAAGTATAACAGGTGTCAGAAAGTACTGATGTACACTGAGTCATCAAAGGCTTAATGAGAACTTAGTCTTTCCGGATTTTATTTAATATACTAAGATTTCCAGGCCTTTCCTTTCACTCCTGTGTGTGTATATATATATATATATATATATATATATATATATATATATATATAATATATATATAATATATATATAATATATATATAATATATAATATATATATATATAATATACATAATATATATATATATAATATATATAATATATAATATATATAATATATATAATATATATAATATATATATATAATATATATAATATATATATATAATATATACAATATATATAATATATATAATATATATACAATATATATAATATATATAATATATATACAATATATATAATATATATATATATATAATATATATACAATATATATAATATATATACAATATATATAATATATATAATATATATAATATATATAATATATATATATATATATATATAATATACAACTAATCAACTCCTTTAGTAGGGCACCACAATATACAACTGTCTTAACAAATTAACATTAATAACGAAGATATATGTCACTTCCTCTCAAAAAAAATAAATTAACATAAATTATGAGGACATTTGTCACTTCCTCTCTAATAAATGCATTTCACCATGTCGGCAACTAGTAAGAGTTAATCACACACTAAGGCGGCTATTTCTGTACTGGAAGTTTTCTCTAGAAAGACAGAACTATCTAGCAAAATCCCCTTGTGACGGCTCTGGAGATAATACGGAGCTAGAAGAGCCTCTTAAGTAAATACTCACAATACCAGAGGAGAGAAGGAACTGCCCTGAGCTGGACGCTCAGGTTTAATGTTAACTCGGTATAGGGGAAGGTGAAGTACAAACGATCTACCAGGTACTTCGCCTCTAGTCTTTGAACTCTTCCAGTCGCCTAATTCCCTAAACATATAAAAAAAATAATATATACATAAATAATACCCGGGTATATAACCCATAGTTATATAATTTAGAGACATAATATTATTAACTTGAGGAATCTTTAATTTAGCTATTATTAAAGAAACCCTGAGTGTAATATTAAGTGAAGAAATCCTGTATTAATAAATAATTATGACCAAGGGGCATAACACCGTCTTTGACACAAACTTCCTCTTCGATTTTTTGACAGCAAATGATTTATTACAGAAACTTTGATAATCCTTCCTTTAGCACTTCACAGCCCCTCCTAACTTTACCTTATTATCATCTCCACCCTTATTTATCCTTAGATCGTGCATCAATTCCTACCTCGCAGCGAGGTATTGGGCCCCTACTTAAACAAGATGGGTTCTACACAGATGACAGCGAGGAAATTAGTGAGCTACTCAAGTCCCAATATGACTCAGTTTTCAGTAAGCCGCTAACCAGACTGAGAGTCAAAGACCTAAATAATTTTTTTATGAGCAAGACTCAGAATTTGGAAGATTTAAATCTGTCTGATATTATCCTGACGCCAAATGACTTCGAAAATGCGATTAGTGACATGTCCATGCACTCTGCCCCAGGCCCAGACTCATGGAACTCTGTGTTCGTCAAGATCGCCACTCATCTAGATACCCATCAGTTACACAACCCAGGGTTACATGGGTTTAGAGCAGGTCGCTCCTGCCTGTCCCAAGTACTGGACCACTATGACAAGGTCCTGGATGCTCTAGAAGACAAAAAGAAAAACACACAGGTGTAGTATACATAGACTTTGCAAAAGCCTTTGACAAGTGTGACCATGGTGTAACAGTGCACAAAATGCGTCCTAAAGGAATAATAGGAAAAGTTGGTAGATGGATCTATAATTTCCTGACAAACAGAACACAAAAATTAGTAGTTAACAGTGTCCTCCACTGAAGACACTGCAAGACTCCAGGCGGACATTTATTTATTTATTTATTTATTTATTTATTTCTTTATTTATTTATTTTTTATTTGAACATGATACATAGTTGTACAAAGAAATATAGTTGGGTGTACAAGCCAAAAGCCCTTGTATGCAGAGCATTATGGGCAGCTTAAAATTAACTTAAGATCAACTAAGCAATGATATATTCATTGGTAAAAATTACAGTAAACAAATTACAACATGAAGTACAAATGAGTATTTCAAATAAGCATTAAAGTTGTACCAATTTGTAGCATAACAATGTATAATATAATCGAATCAGATCGAATAAAATCAATGATTTGTAGTACAGAAACAGGTCATATGGTCATTAGATGAGTTACTGAGCATTCAAGAGTATGGAGTATTATATTAGGTAATGTAATTAAAAAACACATAGTTTGATAGGGTCACAGGTTATACTTTTATGGGCTGCAGAAAATAATATGAAGTTCAATGATGAGAAATTTCAATTACTCAGATATGGAAAATGCGAGGAAATTAAAACTATATCGGAGTATAAAACAAATTCCAACTATACAGATTAGATTTTTTAGATTTTGCCACCGAAGTGGCTAGTTTATTGTGCACCCCATATCCATCCTGTGGACGGTAGCGCGAGAGCATATGGATACACAAAAGGCCTAGGAACTAGGCCCCAAAGGGTTAACAGGAATACATATGGATTTATATCTACATATCTATAGTTCACTTATCTGTTACAAGCAAATTTAGGAAATTTGCTTAGTATATCTGGTATCTTATTTTCATTAATAAGATATCTTGACATGTCACATAGGTTATTATACTGTCTGTCTCTGTATTCCTCAATAAGTGGACAATTAAGCACATAGTGTTCAAGAGAATGACCATATGCCTGATCACATAATTTACATTTAGTTTGATCATCATCTGTGTGTCTCCCAAACTGCCAGAAGTACTTGTAACCAAGCCTAAGCCTGGCCACTACAACATCAGTCAGTCTGTTCACATTGCAAGTTGCTCCATAAACATACTTATCTACGTTCATGTTATCATAGTGGGTTATAGATCTACTCAGGCTTCTAACTGCATTCCTATAACAATCATTTTCATTATTTACTTCTCTCCTAATATTATTCCTAATGCTAGACACAGTTATACCAAAGTTATATTCTACATTCTCCTTCTCGATACTCTTCTTGGCTAACATATCAACTTTATCATGAAGGAGTAATCCAATGTGTGATGGGATCCATAGCAATTGTACATTAATTCCTTTTTCCCTAATTTTTGAGTATCTATACCTGGCTTCCCCAATGAGCATGTTGTTGGAGTCATTATATGAGCCAAGAGCCTTCAATGATGACATAGAATCAGTAATGATGATAGAGTCAAGCTCAGTGTCATAGGTTAGCTTTAGCGCCATTAGGATTGCAAACAATTCAGTTTGCAGTGTAGACGCCCAGTTGTTAATTCTTATGCCTAACTCAACAAATTTATTATCGTTCTTAACTAGGGAGGTGGCAACAAGAGCAGATGCAGCCCTGCCAGAAGACTCCTGTTTAGATCCATCAGTGTATATAACTTGTGATAACTTGTTACTACCAGCTAGGTGAGAAATTTCTTCTTGAGCAGTTGCTCTAACAAGAGATTTAAGGAAGGGATTACTAGCAATGAGCTTCTTGGGAGGAACTTGTAGGTATGTGATATTAAATGAACACATCTTCCATGGAGGGGTGAAATGCTCTTGTTGCCTACAGTGATACAGTTCATGCAGGTTATAAAACTTAATGCAATTGCACGTTTTCACAATCCATTTAGATCTGTGTGTATTTACCTCTAGACACTTGGTAAGATTCACTGTGACAGTGTCTGGTTCGTTTCTCAACATTCTAATACCGAGTACAGTGTTAATTTCAACAATCCTATCACTGATACTAGAAATACCAAGCTCCTTCCTCATGTTAAGAATTTTTGTAGATCTGGGACAGCCAAGAATAATCCTGAGAGCTTCATTTTGCATTAACTCCAAGGGTCGGAGAGAACTTTCTCTAGCTAATATCAACATGGGAGCAGCATAATCAATTAAGGACCTAACATAGGCTATGTACATCATTCTCACGATTCTCACATTTGCACCATAGTTGGGATTGTAGCCAGCAACAGCTTTGAGAGCATTTAGCCTAGCTTTACATTTCTTGTTTAGTTGTGGTATAGTGGATTTGTTAAAGGGTACATCTACACCAAGATATCTGTAAGTTTTAACGTAGCTAATGATTTCACCCTGCAAATAGATGGGTGGGGGATGTCGTTTGCTTGTTAATATCTTAGTTTTAGAGGAAGATATTATGAGGCCTAGTCGATTACAAATTGCTTGAACTTCATTAAGAATGGTATTCATCTTCTTATGCCCTGTTGTATGGATCATGATATCATCAGCATAGCTTATAGCTATATGTTTAGGTGAGGCAGGTAGAGCATTTAGGAGAGCATTAATCAGAATATTAAATAGCATGGGACTAAGAACTCCTCCCTGCGGTGTACCTAAAGACATTTCTTTAGAATCACTTCTGAAGCCTTGGTAAAGGACAGAGGATACTCTATTTGACAGGTATCCTATTATCCAGCAGAGTAAGCTACCACCAATATTCATTTTGGCTAGTTCATGTAGTATAACGGTTCTGTTCGCAATATCAAATGCAGATTTTAGATCAAGAAAAGTGGTAAAACTAGTAGAGGTGTGTGCAGTGAGAAAGGTGGAAATACAGTTCTGCACACTTTTACCTTTCATGAACCCATAGAGGTAGGGGGAAAGTTGATGTCTGATTCTGTAGTACAGTCTGTTAAGCATCATTCTTTCAAAAGTTTTACAAAGACAACTAGTTAAGGAGATCGGCCTAAATGTATCAGGCTGTTGGGGCTTAGGGATAGGCACAATGAGACTATTGGTCCAGGAAGTAGGAAGAACGCCCTCAATGTAACTGAGATTATACAGTGCCAACAAAGGGTTATCAGGCACGTGCCTTAGAGTTCTGAGAATATCATAGGTTATACCATCCTCTCCAGGAGCAGTTGATCGACCTTTGGTTAATGCATTATCTAATTCATACTCGGTAAAGAGGCAATCACTCTCATCAATATTTTGGCTCATAAAATTAATCAGTTTCAACATTTCTTCAGAAGTACTCTCTAAATTTTTTCTAATATGAGATGGAAGGCTTTCATGCCTGGATGTTTTGGACCAGTCATTTATGAGGTCATTTGCTTTTTCAAGAGGAAAGGGATGAGCAACATTGCCAGTCTTTTTCCTGGTTATTTTATTTATACCTTTCCAAGCCAAACTCAAAGGGGTGGACCTATTTAATCCACTAACAAACTGTTCCCATTCCTGTTGCCTAAGTTCTTCCTTTCTATTCCTTGCATTTGTTAGTGCAGCTTGGAACGTTCTGAGCAGGTCTGGGGTTCTACATTCACGGTATGCTTTACCAATCCTCCTAGCTGCATGTGTTAGATTGCGCAGCTGTGGATCATTATAGTATTTACATTGGTTTTTATTGTTATTTATAGTGGAGGGTTTTTGTTTCCTATTCCTGCCCACTTGATCTGTGAGAACACTCTCAATAGTGGTAATTAAATCATCATTAAATTTTTGTGTGCCAATGGGCTCGTAATTCTTATACCATTGATCCAAGTGGTTAATAAAGTTGTCTCTGTGTTCTGGTTTGAGAATAAGTTTCCTCCTTCTGTATTTAGCTCCTTGATTGCTGGAGATGTGATCAAGATTGACAGTTGTTAGTCTTGGGAAGTGATCAGATAGAAGATCATCAACTATGACAGAGTCATGCATCGTATATGATGTATTAAATCCAAGACACAGATCTAGTATGCCACCATATATGTGAGTAGGCTCAGTAGTGCCCACAATTCGAACATTATCATGCTCATTTAGCAATCTCACTAGTTTAGTTCCATTGGTGTTTGTTATAGACCCACCAATATTCTTATGTCTGGCATTAAAATCTCCAAGAATGATGGTAGGTTCACTATTGATGCGATCTGGTAAAGCATCAGGTCGAAGCTGGTTCGCTGGGGCATAGAGATTAAAAATGTTTATGGAAAAATCGCCTGCATATACTTTGACACCATGATACTGCATGTTAACTCGACTCTGCAAGGAAAGGAGTGAATGTGGCAAGCTCTTTCTGACATACATCACACAACAGTTGGTTGACCTTAGGTTATACGCTGCATATCCAGGCAAGTTTGGTGGAGGTGCTCCATCTTTCAATCTACATTCCTGCAAACAGATGACATCAATATTCTTGGTTGCACTAATATGATGTAAGTCAGGCAACCGCTTCCTGATGGAAGCAATGTTCCATGAAAAGATTTGTAATGTATCCATTGTAGTGAGTTATTACAATCTCTTGCTCATAAGATGGTAAAACTATTATGCTTTGACTACAGTGTGCAGATACTTAAGAGCAAATAGCATAGTTTGTACGTCTTTATCTTCAGGACCTTTATTTTTAAGCATTTTTCGGCATTTTGGCAGCCAGTGATAAGGCAAGTCTTGAAGGCAAGAGTTATGGGCTTCTTTCTCACAAATTGCTGGAAGCTGAACGGAGATTGCTGCACTTTTGACATCATCACCATTCTCAAGAGCATCATCCTGATTACATATATTTATTAAACTTGTCAGGATCTGTTCAAGATGCTCAATTTTTTTCTGGAAAGTTGTTATAATATGAGGAAGGTCTAACGAATCCAATGCCTCTCCGGAGGATGGCACTTTTGGGTTAGTGCTTTCTTTAACACCTATCACCTTAACAGGTACCATGGTTACATTAGTGTTCTCTGTTTCATCATTCATTGCAGGTAGGTCCTGTGCATCTGACTCATCTCCAATTTCCAGGGAGGTTACCTGTGTGGTGTCCGTCTCACTGTTGTAGTTGTGTGTATTGGGAGAAATGACAAACTCATCCCCATATTCAGGTGTAGCCATAGGTATCTGTAGTGGCAGACCAGTAGTTCCATATGTGCTAGCAGGGATGGCTAGCTCCTCCACAGCTGGTGTGTGTGATGGCATTCTGGTATCACCAGAATCCTTTGCAGTGAGGTGGGGTTCTTGCACACTTTGCAGAGGTTCAGTCTCAGATCTGGCTGTGGTAGACTGGATGGCCTCATCCTCAGTTACCATTAAAGGACTGTTATCAGGTTTACATCGAAGGTTGTTTGGGTTCTGACTGCAGTCCTTGTGGGAGACTGTAACCCCAACTTCTTTACAGTTAATACACTTAAATTTTCGGCTGTCAGGGCCTACTGTGCATTCTCTAGTGGAATGTTTCCCAGCACACTTACCACACCAAGAATGTAGTATTCCACAGCCTACTGCAACATGGCCATAGTGCTGGCATTTGTAACACCTACGTTTAGGGGGTAGGTACACTTCGATGTTTAGGAAACGTAAACCATGCACCCAGATATTCCGGGGGAGGGGCACAGGACCTACCCAACTGGCAATAATTTGGGATTTTCCTTTAAGTCTTTTAGGCTTGATGATATGCTCACTTAGAGTCAGAAGGGGTGGGTCCATGCAGAGAGGGTATCCAAAGATTATGATACTGACCCATTTTTTAAAGTGGTGAGTGTCTGATGGAGGTCGGAGCAGCTTAATATCCCCATAAGGTGTACTAAGTAGATCATTAATCAGCTCTTTATTCTGTTCCACAAACACAAAGTTGTGTGTGTTTTTCCTAAATTGGATCCTTGAGTTAGGATGCTTGTTTACAGCTTCCATTAGCCATGCACACTTAGCAGGCAGCGGGGTGTTGTCAGGGAAGTTCAGCTTAACACATTCTTCCTTTGAAGAAAGACTTCTTGCAGCCTCTGTGCACCAAGGACGTTTAGTATCACATTGTGTACGAGTCAAGTGAGTCTGACTACGTCGACGCTCTAGCCCTTTCTCACTTTTTTCTCTTTTGTTTACTTTTAAAGGTCTGGAAGCTATCTTCATTTCCATCACCTGCAGAAATAGGTTCCTCTATGACAGTTGCCATGTTTGCCAGTGATGATATCTGGTGTAAGACTCACAACACAAGAATTCCTCGCTTATCTTTCCCTTATAGCTTATGCAAGAGCAAATATTCACTACAAAGTCAGAAGTCCAAAATAGATCACAAGACACAAGTGCTCAAGTTCAATGAACACCTCCAACCATACTCAACCCAGACCACCACCACTCAATACGACACACACCCCACCAAAAACACACTCAGAGACCTCTTGTATGTGTGGTAATAATATGGTACATATAATGATATAATGGATGGTACAGGAGGCCTGGTCACAGACCGGGCCGCGGGGGCGCCGACCCCCGGAACTCCCTCCAGGTAAACTCCAGGTAAACAGGCGAGGTCTTACAGCTTATCACAAATTACAAAGATGAAGAGAGAGAGAGAGAGAGAGAGAGAGAGAGAGAGAGAGAGAGAGAGAAAGTAGGTAATATTGAGCATAAAATTAGAATTCTGACATACATCACATTAAACATGAGGTTCAAATTCAATGATAACTTCCACTTGAGTTAGTTCAGGCTACTGCCACCTAATGTACCTCACTGAAATAATAATATAGCAGACATCACAATGAATGGTGAAGACAACCTCTTACCCCAACCATAGATTGTAAACAGTATTATTAAAAAAAAAAAAAAAAAAAAAAAAGAAAAAAAAAAAAAAAAAACTAGGTAATGTTACAATGACAATGAGATAAATTACTCTGGTCGACTTCCTTGGTCCATCCTGGGTAACTCACACGTTACTATGTTATACATGTATGCAAGCATAAGTGTGCAGCTGTAGATAGATGAACCAGTACCTAAACAATCTCTTACACACGCGTTACTATGTATGACAAGTGTTACCAAGTACACGAAGTGTATACTTTATCACTTAGAATACACTTTTGTTGATGTAAATATAAGTGAGGGTGGTACACCGCTGGTCGTAATAAACACACTGAACTTCTCAAGGTCACACACTAGGCCCAGCTTCTGGAGTTTTTTTTTTTTTATATTTTTATTTAAAACAACACAATACATTAAATAGATAAAAGAACACATTATCAGTTCTTACTCAAAATTATAAATCCCATTGTCATATACATTACATCCAATGTAACTATGTTAAGTAAGATTACACAAGATAACATAACAATATTCATCATTATTATTATAAACAAGGAAAACCCGAACCTACAATCTGCATTTTTTTTCCACTTTGTTATTTATATATTATTAATCCACATAACCTTCAAACCCTCCTTTACAATACTCATCATTGCCAGTGCCGACACAGCTGACACTTCTACCCCCCCCCCCCGTATGTACAGTCCCCATTCTAAATAACATACATTAATTTCCCTAATGAATGGCATTGAAAACAATTTCTACTAAAATAACCCAACCCAGCAGACTTCCAAACAAAAACAGTCAGGGTCATTATAAGACATGTAGGAACGAGTCCTGCAGTCATATATGTATACATATATGCATGCATATACACATACGTGTATGTGCACTTATTCATAAGAACCAACTAAATCATACATAGAAATAAATCGCTAAATGACTTGTCTGCAAATAAACTAAATATTACAATTTATGATAGAACTATACCAAAGACATTGGTTCCCCCAAACACCCTACTCATACACAAAGTTAATGTTACTGATTAACACAATATATAATAGGACCTTCCATACAAAATAAGGGGATATATAAACCCCATCAAATACGTATATATTTTCGTACATAGTGCATAATGTACATATTCAATACAATAATAAAAAAAGAGGTGTATGACAAGGCTAAATCTATCTTCAGATTAAAAATATATAAGACATAACCTCACATTTTACATATAAATATAAACCTCCTATATAAAATGATTCTTATAACAATAAGGGAAAAAACCGAAAATCACATAACTTTTGACTCTGTGATTTTACATAAATTCATAAGGTCTACATACTCCTACAATAAACTTTACCCACATCAACCACCGTGCAAACCAATCAACCATACCTCACCAGGCTTCCAATCACACCAAGAGGGCGCACCACTGAAGAGACCAACCCCTTGCCTCTCACCCCATACTCAAACGGAGTAAACGTTCAACAGTAAGTCCACGATATCCCTCCGGAAAACTAATTACCCACCTTCCCCCATATAATTGTTTGTTCCTACATGCTGTCCTATAAAAACTCGCCGCCAGCGCTTTTATCCTAATGTTCCCCTCCACCTCCCTCATCCCCCAAGAAACATACAAGTAATCAACTATTACATATCTGATAGCCCTTCCCACCTCTTTGGGTACCCCTTCCATATCTAACATTAAAGCCCTAAGGGGTGATATCTTTCCCCCCCCCCCAATAAAAAGAAAACCCTCTTCAACCACAATCTTACCACCTCCAATGCAGAACAGAAATATACTACATGAAAAGCCGTTTCAACTTCCCCACAAAAAGCGCATGACGCCTCTTTCACAAAACCCATTCGTCTTAGCACCTCTTTCGATGCTAACGTCCCCATAAGAAATCTATATACTAATTCCCTCGCTCTTGCCGGTATTCTTAATTTACTAAATTCCACCCATATCACTCTCCAATCATATGTGGGATACACTGCCATCCCTTGCATTAATTCCTGACGACGGCCCACACCCACTAACCGTTTTACCTTGAGTTTTTTAACATTGCATACCTTTAACATAAACCGCAACATGTCTTCACACTCCACTAAGTCCCTGCCACCCCACCATTTGCGGATATCCCCCATCACCTCCCCCACCCGAAGACCCCTTTCCCCCGCTGCCCGAATATACCTCTGCTTCACATATAGCGCCTTCACCCTAGACCCTAATGCAATCAATCCCAGTCCTCCCTGCCTTACCGCAGTCATTACTACATCTTTGCCCAACCACGCCCTCCCATAGCCCCACACATACCTTAAGACCCTTCTTTGCATTTCCATAATATCCTGACTTCTTAATGGGTAAATTTCCGCCACTCCCCACACCTTACTATAAATCAGCGTATTTACCACCACAACCCTTTGATACAAGGTTACATCCCCGGCCCTTAGACCCCTCAGCCTACTCAAAGCTCTGTCCATTACCATTTCTGAATTAACCCTCCTGCTCTCCTGTGCATCTGCCAAAAACAAAATCCCACAAATCTTTAGCCTATCTACAGTTATCCAACCAAACTCCTCCCCCAAGGTCCCTCCTACCCAAGTGCCTACCTCCAACAACCGTGATTTCTGCTTATTAACTCTCATCCCAGTAGCATTCCCAAAAATCTCAATTACCCTTCCCACTTTTCTTAAATCTTCAATCTCATTAAGTAAAACAGTTGTATCATCTACATAACCAACAATATTCCCACAATATCCTCCACTCTCCCCCAACCTTCCCATCCCACCATCAACCAGAACATAGAAAGGGTTCTGCATACATGCAAAGAGTATTTGGGAGAGTGGACACCCCTGCCTTAAACCCCTTCCCATGCTTACTGAACTACCCAACCTCCCATTTACCTGTACTCTCATTGATGCATTCTCATACAAAGTCCTCACCCATCCAACCACCCTCCCTCCAAAACCCATTCTCACCATACTCTCAATCAAAAATTCCCTATCCACATAATCATAAGCTTTCTCCCAATCCAGACCTAGAATACCTCCCTTATTACTACCCTCAAGGAAATCCCGAATACGACCATGACCTACCCGCATACTCCTCCCCGGGATACCAAACTGTCCCCCATGTATCACCGACCCCATGACCTTCTTCAGTCTATTACCCAAAATTTTCGCAAAAACCTTGTAATCAGCGCACATCAAAGATATTGCACGGTAAGCACTCAACTCTCTACCCCCCCCTTCTTTGGCACCAAAACTATGACACCCGTACTTTGCGATATGCCCAACTTCCCACTAGTTAACATATGGTCCAATAGCCTAACAAAACACTGCCTAATACACCCCCAATGTGCTCTATAAAAATCATTTGGTATACCGTCTATCCCTGGTGTTTTCCCGGTACTCATCCCGAAAACTGCCTCTTCCACCTCAACCTCACTTATACCAACCTCCAACCCCACTCTATCCTGCTCACTTAAAATGCTATGGAACCCCCCTTCAAAAAAACCCTCCCAGGAACCCCCCTCCCTCCAACTCCATTTCTCTCTAAACCAACTATCAGCATAGAGACTCATACTTTCCGTATTGGATAGGACTCGACCCACTGGATACCCTCCCACCCCAGGGCTTGTCTCCAATTGTAGAATGGTGGTTACACTCTGTCGGTCCCGAAATTTACGTAAAACATACCCAGACGGTTTATCACCCCACAAAACATCCTCTAACCCCGCCCTAACCCTAATTGCATCAAACCTATCATTGTGTAATTCAGCTATTCTACTCCGCAGTCTGTCCATATCATCCCTCCTACCACCTCCCCCAACATAACAATCTTGCAACTGTCCCTCCAGATAATTTTGCAACCCAAAACGCCACCTCGCCTCCTCTCGTCCCCTAGCCTTAAAAAAATTCGCTATTCCAGGTTTTGCCTGCATTTCCCACCAATCTAACAGATCTATCTCCCTGTTCCTAGCCTCCCAAAAAGGCAACCACCAATCACTGAAAAAAGGCCCCTCCCCCTCCTCCTTAAGAAGCCTAACATTTAATTTCCAGTACCCAGAATAATACGCACCACTCCATCCCACATCAAATCTGCTATTACCGCTCTGTGATCAGAAAACCCCACATCGAAGGTTTGCACCCTCACAACATCTATACCCTGCTTAATATAAATTCTGTCTAATCGCGCTTCATATCCCCTACGGACGAACGTATGCTCCACTAGGTAACCCCCCCTCCCCACCACATCAACAACCCCAATATCTCGCAATACATCCCTCAGCACACTCAGCACACAACCCGCCCCTCTCGGTTCGACATCACCACTCCTAATCACACAATTCCAATCACCTCCTATTACTGTTATAGCAGGCAAACCTCTCAAGTGATACTGCAATACCTCTCTGACAAAATCTACTTTTATCCTGATATTACTAGTTGCTGGCATGTAAACTCCCACGAAACTAACTCGACTCTCACCCCAGACGCCATCCACCCTCACGATCCTCCCACCCCCCCCCTCTTCCCAACCGATGACACGCAAGGGGCTGGTCTCCTTTACCGCAACTGCTACCCCACCTTTCAATTGCAAACCACTGGTTACATACATCCGATATCCTTTCACCCTCAACACACTACCAGCCCTGTGATTATGCTCTTGCAAAAAGCATATGTCAACATCAAACCGCCTTAAAAACCACTCCAACCAAACTTTCTTGACCTCAGTCTTAAGTCCATTAACATTAAGCGTGACACATCTGAAAATTACAGAAGGGGCGGCTTTCCCCTATGCCTCTGGGATTTACCCACTGCACTTTTCATATTAAGTGTTCCTTTGCCACTCGAGTTTTCCTGTGCAATCACTTCCCCCCTCCCTTTCCCAATTTGCAACTCAGGCACACCTCTACCACTATGTGTCCTCGGCTCCACAACCGCTGCCCATGACTTCTTCCCCGGCCTCTGCCCTGGGGTAATGACCTCATCTATCTCTGATGCCGCAGTTCGTTTCCTAGAACTCACACTTACACACATATCACCCTCAGACAATTCCTCCTGGTGTACCTCCACGGCCACCACATGCTCCCGCCCAATCTTACTCAAGTCTTCCTCAACAATTTGTTGTCCCTCCAAAGTTCCAGCTTCACATGAACTGAGGACACCTTTTGCACAGGGTTCCTCCTCATCCAAAAAATCCTTGATCACATCTGCCAATAACCCATCCTGGGTTGAAGCTTCCTGGACGAAAGTCTCCTCAGATGTCACCTTCAACTCCCCCGACGCCCCTGGGAGAGTGACACATGTCTCCGCCGCCGCCACCTCCCGGTCGACCTCTTCGCTCCAGAGGTCATTCCTCCGGCCTCCCGAGGCATCAGAGCCAGGCACCAAATTACACGACTGTTGAATCACAATTGGAGTGTCGAGAATTCGAGAAGCCCGCCTCCTAGGACACTGGGCTGCCATGTGCTCATAAGAGCTACATAGACGACATGTTTTCCTTTGCCCAGCATAGTACACATAAACCTGTGTTCTACAACCGATCATCGTAACATAGGATGGTATAGGCCTTGTTAAGGTCATTTTAAGGGTGTAAGAACCTTCCGGCATTCCTTCATATGGACCATCCCTCCACACCCCCATTGTTGCAGAATGCACTGTCCCATAACTTCGAAAAAACTCCTGCAGGCCATAAGCCGTA
The DNA here is from genome assembly GCF_038502225.1 of Cherax quadricarinatus. Lineage (NCBI taxonomy): Eukaryota > Metazoa > Arthropoda > Malacostraca > Decapoda > Parastacidae > Cherax > Cherax quadricarinatus. Next base: position 37,905,712 of record NC_091301.1, on the reverse strand, counting down.
GCCTCGAAGGGTACATTCCGTACCTTCACCCATGTGAAGTACTTAGAGACGTCATGTAACACAACATCCATCGTTGAATTCACACTCATGCGTTGTTCCTGGTAATGCTCGACAATTCTTGTGTAGTAATCGACTCGTAGAAATTTCACAAAGATTCTTGTTAAACCATTAAGGGCGACGCCATACAATTCCTCGTTGGGAATACCATATGTATCCCTGATGATGTTAGGGAGAAGGACGTTCATCGTATCTCCACTTAACGTACCACGAACCAGCTCTATGCAGATAGTATTCACTCTCCGTACTGTATGTTCCGCCATGTTGATATCCCAATGAGCAGCGCACGTCCTCACTACTCAATGGTTGTTGCTGAACTAAGGTAGCTCGCCTGAAGACAGCAGAGGGGTGCCGAGACAACCTCACTCCACCGTGGTCAGGCAGCGAATGAGAGTTGAGTTTTAATGTGTTTATTATGTGTCAGTGCGTGTCTGCAGTCATTAAATTGGTGTATCAGAAGTTAAACACTACAATCCAGTTGATCAAACAGTCTAAAACAATTTACACAATGTATAACTAGAAGTATAATGATTGCAAATTGTTACTATTACAATTTCAACTAGGCGCCAGACCCACTAGATGAGATGGCAAGGAACATAGATGTTAACAGGCTGACTCTTGCTTAACACAGTTTAAAGGTAACCGAATTACTCAAGAGAGAAAGTATTCATGAAACTGAACATTATGCAGCAGTAAGCTTGTTCACAGTAAAAATACAAAGCATAAGTTACACACTCACATCACAGATGAACACTGCAATTTGAAATATTACTGGGAACCTAGCAGTAAAGTTTCAGTCTGAACGAGAAAATGTATTAGAAAACACAACAATGACACTAGGACAAGCAACTTAACTATGTAACCGTATTTAATAGTTCAGTTACACTGAGCAGAGCATGTATTACACTGATTTATCAAATGCAAGGAGTCACTACACTGAAGTACACTCTGAGCCTTTTAAAGTCTTAATACAGGCTCACAAATGACAATTAACTGTTGGGGAAAGCAGCACTTAACACTTCTAGCACACGTATGACAGATGAATGTTCACTGTGTACAAGCCAATCACCACAAGCTTACTATGTTTATAAGTGAACCTCTGGCATGTCCCACTCAAAAAGTCAGCACTGCAATGCTCGTCAAATTGTTCTCAAGCCACTATAGGAAACACTGGTATGCCAGCAGCACTGCAGAACGTATACAGACATGCTGGGCCCTAGGACAGATAACTGCAGGCTGCCTTAGCCCGTTCTGGCTAGCTTCTAGTGCCACCCTCAAGCTTGCTTGACTGTGCTCGCCAAGCCCGCGCCAACCATCCGGACACCTGCTTGCAGCAGGCAGGCAGGCACACAGGAGACACTCGCAAGATGAGCGGAGTGCGGCACAGAGGACACGGGCACTCAAGCACCCATGTGGTCTGGCTAAAACCGCCTCTAGACCACAAGCAAATAGAGGCGAACGGCTGAGTTCCAAATCGAGGAAGGAGAAGGGACAAGGAAAGGATATTAACCTCGCTAGACACAGGCAATATGGGTGTAGTGGCCTGCAGGTCGCAGTGCAATTTTCAAGGTCATTCACTGGGCCCACAGTCGTCTCGAGAGTTACCAACCCTGTACTACTTGTTAATGGTACGGCCGGAACACTGTAGAACGCTCACAAAGGCATTCTGGGATTCAGAACAGATGTAGCCTTGGCCTTCACTGGCTGGCTTGGAGCGCTGTTTGGCCTGGATCAGCTAAACTCGCCCTTATCCCATATGTAGATAATGGCGACGAGTTAAGGGATACCGGTGAATAGGAAAGTCGAGGAAGGGACATTCACCTCACTAGACACACGCAGTATGGGTGTAAGTGGCATGCGGGTCTTACAGTGCCATTTTCAAGGTCACCAAGCAGGCCAGACATTCCTCACTCATTTTAAGCCTACGTAGGTACTGATGGTAGCACAATGTCCTAAGTCAGCGTAATCCACTCATGCAAATAGTTACAAATCTGCAGCACTTGCGGAACTCACATATTCGAGTACCAGCGGAACTCACATATTCGAGTACCAGCGGGGCAGCAAAATACACCTCTACACTGCACGTCGTTGATAGAGGCGAACGGCTGAGTTTAAGGAGGAGAGCTGGGGACACAGGAGAACAGCAGGGGCAACTGAGCACGCACATTCGCCTCTCTTCACATAGTCAATATGGGCGAAAGTCTCAGGCAGGTGATGCAGTGCCTCGCTCAAGGTCACAGGCTGAGGCAGACTTCTCAAGAGTTACCACACACTGCAATACTCGTAGAGATTGTTACTCCAAACTTGCAGAACTTCTAGCACACGTGTCTTGGAGTGAAAGATGAATTTTCAGTGTGTGGACACCTGGGTTACCAACTCACATAGGAATGCACACTCGTCGTTATTCCGTAGGTTGGTAAAGCGATGAGTTGTGAGCATTTTGAGAGGCACGAGTAGCAGTGGACTAGCAAAATTCGCCTCTACACTCCATGTTGATAGAGGCGAAAGGCTGAGGTCAAATGAAAGGCAGAGGGGAAGCAGAGGCCTGTGAGGGCCTTTGCAAAAAGGAAAACTATTTCCAGTGTTTGACCAGGTATATCCTTAGTCACAGCTCGCACATAAGAGTTCTCACAACACTGAAGCTGTCTTCCAACAGTAGGAGTTTTAATGATGACTTATCAGTCGGGAGAAATGGGTAGGCCTGTGAATTAGTAGGTCCAGATCCCCAGCACACGTCTACTCCCCTCAACCACTCAGCCGAGACTGCAACTATACAGTAGAGCGAAAAACTAATGTAAAAGACTTGGGAGTGATAATGTCAGAGGATCTCACTCTCAAAGCCACAACATTGTATCAGTCGCATCTGCTAGAAAAATGGCAATGACAATGTTTATGTGTGGTGTACATGTTACAAAGTATTAATTACAAAGGCCACTAGCAGGCCTAGGCATTTCGGGCAGACTAATACTAATTCTTACTCTATACCGATATAGGTTACTGAGCAGTACATTTGAACATACATTATTAGATACATGTGTAATTAGATACATGGATAATTAGATACATAATTAGTTACATACATAATTAGAGTAATGATAGTGAGGTAGTATAAACATATAACAATATTACAGAGGGTAAATTTAGTAATGGGACTGGATTTGTCTTGGTATGATTCACTGTTTATATTAAAGTTCCTGTACTGGGAGAGTATCTTAGGCAAACTTAGGACTAACTTAAGATATAATAGGCAATAGCTATATTAGGAATTTTATGTTTACAGTTATATGGGTGAGTGTTAGTGTAAATTAAGGGGAATTACAGATAACAAGAATAAGACTATATTGTTCTGGAAGTGTTCATGATACAAAAATTGAGAATTAGGTGGTTTTCATTTGGTTAGCTGATGATGGGTGTGTTAGGGAGATAAGATGTTTCTAACGGCAGTTTTGATAATGGTAGTGGAGTCTGCGGTTCTAGAGTTTTCAGGCGGGAGTTCCAGGTTATAGGCCCTTTCATGTACATCGAATTTTTGTAGAGGTTTAGACGGACACGAGGAATATCATAGAAATTTTTGTGTCTGGTATTGTGTCTATGGGTCCTATTGGAACTATCAAGAAAGTGTTTTAGTTCAGGGTTAATATTAGAATTCATGGTTCTGTAGATGTAGATTGTACAGTAGTAAGTGTGAATGTTCTGAACAGTGAGTAGGTTTAGGTCTTCGAAGAGTGGGAAGGGGGGTGTCGTCTAGCATTGGATTGCGTGATAATTCTTACTGTGGCTTTCTGTTGGGTTATTATTGGCTTTAAGTGAGTTGGTGCTGTAGATCCCCTGGCACAAATAGCAGAGGTGAGGATAGATGAATGAATAGTATAGTGTGAGTACGTAGTGTGGTACATATCGTATCTTTGAGGGGATCCCAACTGTTTCAGATACTTTTATATATATATATATCTATATATATATATATATATATATATATATATATATATATATATATATATATATATATATATATATATATATATATATATATATATATATGTTGGATATGGGTGTTGAATTTCAGGTTCCTGTCAAGGTGTAGGCCCAGGAATTTGCCCTCATTACGTTTGACACACATTATACCTATGGAAAATTTTCTAGGGGTGATTACCTTTATGTACCTCAACATTACATGCTTACAAGTAAACTCATTGGGAGACAACCATATTGTTTACCGTAGTCACCCCGTGTAGACATGTGAGAAAACTTAACCACCCCTGGTCACGGCAAGTGGTTCCTTCGACCTCACAATCTTATCCATATCTATCCGAGACCAGTATGGATTGGATAGCACCCACAAGTACGGTGCTACTAATTAATTGTGGACTGTATAGATTATATTAGGGTAGCTGAATGAAGGGGGGGGTGTAGGTTACACATGGATATATCCATCAAGGAAAAACACTTGTACATAATCTCTCCACTTACCAGATATTCTCTGGTGGTCACTTGATGTAGCTGGATCACCCATAACCTATCCAATTACAACATACCTAACTGGCCAGTATCAGTCTGCTATAACTAGAAGGGTTACTTAACTGTGGGTGATTGATACTCCTTATTTCCTCCATTCACCATCTCATTTCGATGTCCTGCTACACCGACATGGTTCTTATTCCAGCAGGACGAGGTATCCGTCGGTTTGTCCCGGTTTAGAAGTCGTGCTTCCATAAAGCTTCACTATCCTCGGTACGAGAATCACGCATTCACTCGGAGCAGGGCGATCTATTTCACATCCCGCATTCTCTTAACTCAATGTTATTATCACTGATTACATTACCATTCACAAGACGATTTAACGTCTCATAATTATTATACACATTAGAGGTCACTCCATTAAGATCTGAGGCCGATGAGCGAGGATTAACACACGGGTATTTCCCCTGGACACACACCATGGCCGCGCACCAGTCACACCCGGTCGAACCATTATTCACTAATTTTACCACCTTTTTACGGTGGTCCCGTAAATCACGTTCCCTCACTCTTCACCAGGAACAGTTACGACACTTCCTATTATGAAATGAGGCCTATATTAATCCTTAGGCCACCGTGAATGCCAGTTTCCTTGTTCCATGCTTTCCCAGCCTCCTCACCACATTCAAAACACTCCCGCCTCCCCCATGGCCTGAGTCGACCTATACCCCCGCACATCCGCGTATGTGCAAAGGGAACTCTTGGTTCTATCCTATTGTCAAATACATTTTTGACTCATTTCGACACATTAAACACCTATTAGGCGCTATAGCTTCGGAAAATCAAAAATTTTCCACACTGCGGCCGGGCGGAGGTCGTTGCTAGACGACTTACATAATGTGGAGTACAATTTTCCCATCTTCACTGGCCACCTGGCTTGGGAACTCCAACATTGGTATTTACATAATCACCCATTAATTCTTTCCACCTGTTAACTCCTCAGGTAGGGCTCCATCCAAAGCACACTCAAGCCTCCATGCTTCTGGTATTAACAATTTCCCTCTTATTGTAAGGTGTGACACTAAGTCTATGCTCTCGGGGCTAATTTGTTGGGCATACTGGAATTATGAGACTTTAACAATAACAAGTCTCTCTCAGTATCCCAAGTCAGCCCCAGCACATTACTGCATATAGGCACCAACTCCATGGCCATCCATATTTATTGATCCCTCAAAATGGACTAATTAGTGTTCCATTCTCTCAGGGGCATAAGCCTATGCTCCCTGGATTAATTTATTGGGCATACTGGAATTATGAGACTTTAACAATAACAAGTCTCTCTCAGTATCCCAAGTCAGCCCCAGCACATTACTGCATTATTTCATTAACCCCTTCACATATCCTCATTAGTTCCTCTTCAGTTGACGTCACACCCGGAAATTGTCCACATAAGATTATTTACCCAATTACTTCGTTCAGTGGACCACCTGTGCACTTAAGGTGTGCATTTATCGTCGCCTGAAGTAAGAACAATTTATTATTTAACTGTTTATTAATTATATCATTATAAGCAGTCAACAATTTTGGTGTCTTGCTCAGTTCGCAGAGCTGGGCCCTTTAACTGTCCATACGCCATCCTATAATTAGTAGATAATTCTGGACGGTTGAGCTTCCACGGAAGTCGCACCCAGTAATGTCCAGATTCAAATTTAACATCCTTCAGGTATTGTTCCTGAGTAAAGGAATCATTTGGACTTTCCTCATTTATATTAATCCCTATGCTGTCCAGCTCCCACAAATTAGACTGGTTCAACATCAGAAGAATACTTGTACTGGGTTGACCTTTTATGAGCAAGACACCGTGACTGTATTCACTACTTCTAGTCATTATTACTAGGCGGTAGTCTGCCATATATTACATGGCCCGTACCAGTGTTGAGGAGAGTGACGCCGCATGCTTTTGGATTTATGCCCTTTATCCTGAATTATTACATCCAACGCCGGCAAGGCTACCTCAGCTAGGCCATCATTATTGCCATTAGCTGCAACCTTTACATCAGTCACTGTAGTGTCAGGGTTATTAACATTATCATTATTGTCACCATTATTATAAGAATCACATACAACCCTGCACATAACTGTATGGTGCCTTCCCTTGTTGCATTGATAGCAACTGTTCAATTTGGTATGACAATCCTTTACATTATGATTGTCTAGACATCTGATAAATCTGTCAAGTTCTTTCATTCTTTCCACTTTAATATCCCATGAATTATAGGCATTACAATTTTTAGTGAAATGAGTACCCTGGCAGAAGAGGCAGTCTCTCTTTTCCTTGCCTGACCTCTTATTAACTGGGTTACACTTACTGAGGTACTTATTCCTCTTACCTTGATGTGAGGAACCACTATTACTGATTCCTGACTTGATATGTGCCTATTTAACTCTTAACTATGATTATTACCACTGGGATTATTTTTCCCTTTTGCGACTTGACAGATACTTCAGAGTCATTATGTGTTATATCCTTAGAACTGTTTGGCTGACTGGTCTGCAATTGAACAATTAATTCCTGCCGACCTAGTCTGATTTCCTCCAGACCGTACTCTGGAGGTTTTGGCAAACCCACCCTTTGCATTAATAGGTTGACCAACTGCCTGGCTTACACCCTTTAATTTATTCAAAGCCTTACTTTTACAAGACAGTTTTTCTTCCAATTCGTAATGTTGATTAATTAAAACATTCATTTCCATTCCATCTGCACAATTCTCCAGCAGATCTCTTTCACAGTCTTTAAACCACAATTTGTACCAGTCAAATCTACTCTCTAAAACATCTAAATATAACTTTAATTCATTAAGGTTCACGGTTCTTTGATTCACTAAATCAAATGCCTTCGTCACATGGCTTTTAATAGCCTGTAATGATGCTTTCATTACTCTAAAATTCACGGACTTGTCAGCCACATTAACTCCATTAGATCCAGTCATGGTTAGAGAATTATTAATCACTGATTATACAACTTAAGTAGGCGCCTTAGAAGAGTAATTCTTGCACTTTACTCTTGTATAAATCCTAGCCACCCATGTGCTAGCAATTAATTGGGCTAATTATCATCCATCACACGATCGATTAAACTTGTGCACCCTACACCCACTTCCTTCAATCAGTCACTTAATTATTAAGTAATTAATTCAATTAATTTTTTCACTGATTGCATCCGGTTCAGGAAGGACCAGCGGGCAGATATGGAAAATTTTCTAGGGGTGATTACCTTTATGTACTTCAACATTACATGCTTACAAGTAAACTCATTGGGAGACAACCATATTGTTTACCGTAGTCACCCCGTGTAGACATGTGAGAAAACTTAACCACCCCTGGTCACGGCAAGTGGTTCCTTCGACCTCACAATCTTATCCATATCTATCCGAGACCAGTATGGATTGGATAGCACCCACAAGTACGGTGCTGCTAATTAATTGTGGACTGTATAGATTATATTAGGGTAGCTGAATGAAGGGGAGGGGGAGGTAGGTTACACATGGATATATCCATCAAGGAAAAACACTTGTACATAATCTCTCCACTTACCAGATATTCTCTGGTGGTCATTTGATGTAGCTGGATCACTCATAACCTATCCAATTACAACATACCTAACTGGCCAGTATCAGTCTGCTATAACTAGAAGGGTTACTTAACTGTGGGTGATTGATACTCCTTATTTCCTCCATTCACCATCTCATTTCGATGTCCTGCTACACCGACACGGTTCTTATTCCAGCAGGACGAGGTATCCGTCGGTTTGTCCCGGTTTAGAAGTCGTGATTCCATAAAGCTTCACTATCCTCGGTACGAGAATCACGCGTTCACTCGGAGCAGGGCGATCTATTTCACATCCCGCATTCTCTTAACTCAATGTTATTATCACTGATTACATTACCATTCACAAGACGATTTAACGTCTCATAATTATTATACACATTAGAGGTCACTCCATTAAGATCTGAGGCCGATGAGCGAGGATTAACACACGGGTATTTCCCCTGGACACACACCATGGCCGTGCACCAGTCACACCCGGTCGAACCATTATTCACTAATTTTACCACCTTTTTACGGTGGTCCCGTAAATCACGTTCCCTCACTCTTCACCAGGAACAGTTACGACACTTCCTATTATGAAATGAGGCCTATATTAATCCTTAGGCCGCCGTGAATGCCAATTTCCTGGTTCCATGCTTTCCCAGCCTCCTCACTACATTCAAAACACTCCCGCCTCCCCCATGGCCCGAGTCGACCTATACCCCCGCACATCCGCGCATGCGCAAAGGGAACTCTTGGTTCTATCCTATTGTCAAATACATTTTTGACTCATATCGACACATTAAACACCTATTAAGCGCTATAGCTTCGGAAAATCAAAAATTTTCCACACCCTTAAAAGCTTTATGCAGTAAAGGGTAAAAGTCACAACATACTCACGTTGAAATATTCATTATTACAAAATAACTGGACTCTTACTAATGCATGGTTAAATTGATACATTTCAGTGAAATTTTGTTGGAAGTAATCTCTGAACTTTCTCAAATGCATAACTAATTATTACATCATTACAGCATTATTTATTATTATCACACCGGCCGATTCCCACCAAGGCAGGTTGGCCCGAAAAAGAAAAACTTTCACCATCATTCACTCCATCACTGTCTTGCCAGAAGGGTGCTTTACACTACAGTTTTTAAACTGCAACATTAACACCCCTCCTTCGGAGTGCAGGCACTGTACTTCCCATCTCCAGGACTCAAGTCCGGCCTGCCGGTTTCCCTGAATCCCTTCATAAATGTTACTTTGCTCACACTCCAACAGCACGTCAAGTATTAAAAACCATTTGTCTCCATTCACTCCTATCAAACACGCTCACGCATGCCTGCTGGAAGTCCAAGCCCCTCGCACACAAAACCTCCTTTACCCCCTCCCTCCAACCCTTCCTAGGCCGACCCCTACCCCGCCTTCCTTCCACTACAGACTGATACACTCTTGAAGTCATTCTGTTTCGCTCCATTCTCTCTACATGTCCGAACCACCTCAACAACCCTTCCTCAGCCCTCTGGACAACAGTTTTGGTAATCCCGCACCTCCTCCTAACTTCCAAACTACGAATTCTCTGCATTATATTCACACCACACATTGCCCTCAGACATGACATCTCCACTGCCTCCAGCCTTCTCCTCGCTGCAACATTCATCACCCACGCTTCACACCCATATAAGAGCGTTGGTAAAACTATACTCTCATACATTCCCCTCTTTGCCTCCAAGGACAAAGTTCTTTGTCTCCACAGACTCCTAAGTGCACCACTCACTCTTTTTCCCTCATCAATTCTATGATTCACCTCATCTTTCATAGACCCATCCGCTGACACGTCCACTCCCAAATATCTGAATACGTTCACCTCCTCCATACTCTCTCCCTCCAATCTGATATTCAATCTTTCATCACCTAATCTTTTTGTTATCCTCATAACCTTACTCTTTCCTGTATTCACCTTTAATTTTCTTCTTTTGCACACCCTACCAAATTCATCCACCAATCTCTGCAACTTCTCTTCAGAATCTCCCAAGAGCACAGTGTCATCAGCAAAGAGCAGCTGTGACAACTCCCACTTTGTGTGTGATTCTTTATCTTTTAACTCCACGCCTCTTGCCAAGACCCTCGCATTTACTTCTCTTACAACCCCATCTATAAATATATTAAACAACCACGGTGACATCACACATCCTTGTCTAAGGCCTACTTTTACTGGGAAAAAATTTCCCTCTTTCCTACATACTCTAACTTGAGCCTCACTATCCTCGTAAAAACTCTTCACTGCTTTCAGTAACCTACCTCCTACACCATACACTTGCAACATCTGCCACATTGCCCCCCTATCCACCCTGTCATACGCCTTTTCCAAATCCATAAATGCCACAAAGACCTCTTTAGCCTTATCTAAATACTGTTCACTTATATGTTTCACTGTAAACACCTGGTCCACACACCCCCTACCTTTCCTAAAGCCTCCTTGTTCATCTGCTATCCTATTCTCCGTCTTACTCTTAATTCTTTCAATTATAACTCTGCCATACACTTTACCAGGTACACTCAACAGACTTATCCCCCTATAATTTTTGCACTCTCTTTTATCCCCTTTGCCTTTATACAAAGGAACTATGCATGCTCTCTGCCAATCCCTAGGTACCTTACCCTCTTCCATACATTTATTAAATAATTGCACCAACCACTCCAAAACTATATCCCCACCTGCTTTTAACATTTCTATCTTTATCCCATCAATCCCGGCTGCCTTACCCCCTTTCATTTTACCTACTGCCTCACAAACTTCCCCCACACTCACAACTGGCTCTTCCTCACTCCTACAAGATGTTATTCCTCCTTGCCCTATACACGAAATCACAGCTTCCCTATCTTCATCAACATTTAACAATTCCTCAAAATATTCCTTCCATCTTCCCAATACCTCTAACTCTCCATTTAATAACTCTCCTCTCCTATTTTTAACTGACAAATCCATTTGTTCTCTAGGCTTTCTTAACTTGTTAATCTCACTCCAAAACTTTTTCTTATTTTCAACAAAATTTGTTGATAACATCTCACCCACTCTCTCATTTGCTCTCTTTTTACATTGCTTCACCACTCTCTTAACTTCTCTCTTTTTCTCCATATACTCTTCCCTCCTTGCATCACTTCTACTTTGTAAAAACTTCTCATATGCTAACTTTTTCTCCCTTACTACTCTCTTTACATCATCATTCCACCAATCGCTCCTCTTCCCTCCTGCACCCACTTTCCTGTAACCACAAACTTCTGCTGAACACTCTAACACTACATTTTTAAACCTACCCCATACCTCTTCGACCCCATTGCCTATGCTCTCATTAGCCCATCTATCCTCCAATAGCTGTTTATATCTTACCCTAACTGCCTCCTCTTTTAGTTTATAAACCTTCACCTCTCTCTTCCCTGATGCTTCTATTCTCCTTGTATCCCATCTACCTTTTACTCTCAGTGTAGCTACAACTAGAAAGTGATCTGATATATCTGTGGCCCCTCTATAAACATGTACATCCTGAAGTCTACTCAACAGTCTTTTATCTACCAATACATAATCCAACAAACTACTGTCATTTCGCCCTACATCATATCGTGTATACTTATTTATCCTCTTTTTCTTAAAATATGTATTACCTATAACTAAACCCCTTTCTATACAAAGTTCAATCAAAGGGCTCCCATTATCATTTACACCTGGCACCCCAAACTTACCTACCACACCCTCTCTAAAAGTTTCTCCTACTTTAGCATTCAAGTCCCCTACCACAATTACTCTCTCACTTGGTTCAAAGGCTCCTATACATTCACTTAACATCTCCCAAAATCTCTCTCTCTCCTCTGCATTCCTCTCTTCTCCAGGTGCATACACGCTTATTATGACCCACTTCTCGCATCCAACCTTTACTTTAATCCACATAATTCTTGAATTTACACATTCATATTCTCTTTTCTCCTTCCATAACTGATCATTTAACATTACTGCTACCCCTTCCTTTGCTCTAACTCTCTCAGATACTCCAGATTTAATCCCATTTATTTCCCCCCACTGAAACTCTCCTACCCCCTTCAGCTTTGTTTCGCTTAGGGCCAGGACATCCAACTTCTTTTCATTCATAACATCAGCAATCATCTGTTTCTTGTCATCCGCACTACATCCACGCACATTTAAGCAACCCAGTTTTATAAAGTTTTTCTTCTTCTCTTTTTTAGTAATTGTATACAGGAGAAGGGGTTACTAGCCCATTGCTCCCGGCATTTTAGTCGCCTCATACGACACGCATGGCTTACGGAGGAAAGATTCTTTTCCACTTCCCCATGGACAATAGAAGAAATAAAAAAGAACAAGAGCTATTTAGAAAAAGGAGAAAAACCTAGATGTATGTATATATATATATATGCATGTGCGTGTCTGTGAAGTGTGACCAAAGTGTAAGTAGGAGTAGCAAGATATCCCTGTTATCTTAGCGTGTTTATGAGACAGAAAAAGAAAACCAGCAATCCTACCATCATGCAAAACAGTTACAGGTTTTTGTTTCACAGTCATCTACAGCATTATATCTTATTAACCTTAACTAAGCAGTCTTCTGAAACTAACCAAGCTTACCGAACAACTATTACACCATACGCCACACCTTTACTTATCAAAAGCATCACTCACGCCCACGCATACCTCAAGAAGCCAGCCTCATTTTACCCCTTAAGATTGCAACGCCCATAAATCCCTGAAGCGGAAGCTACGATATCCCTCCGAAAAGGTTAAATGCCACCTGCTCCCAGTGATGTCCTTATTCCTCTGTTGCGTCCCATAAAATATCGCTGCCAGTGCCCTGATTCTCTCCCTTACTGACACATGTCAGTAAGCCCATGACGTATACACAAAGTCCGTGACTAGATAACCCATTGCGTTCTGTACCAGCAACCCCCTTCCCCACATCTAAACTTAACGCTCTTAAAACGCTAATCCCACCTCCACCCACCATACGTAAAACCCTACTAAACCACTTCCTCACTGGTTCCAACCTCGCACAAAAAAATACCGCATGAAAGACAGTGTCAATGTCTCCACACACACAACACTCCCCACCCTCCTGCACACGCCTATTTGCCAACACTTCTCCAGACGGTAATATATTGTGGAGAAATTTAAACATTACCTCCCTTACCATTGCCTTCAATTGTAACCCTTTTAAACGGCCCCATATATCACTCCACGCATACATCGGATATATACCTTCCACCTTAGCAACCACCTCCCTACCACCCACCTGAGCCAGTCTTCCTATCTTGACCCTGCGTGGGTCTCGTGCATAAATTAATAACCTCAACATTCCCTCACACATCTGGACATCTCTACCCCTCATCCAACGCTCCAAATCCCTTCGAACCCATGCCAAACCTGTGCCTGCAACCCTACCCTCCCTCAAATAACTGTGTTTAACATACATGCCCAACATCCTTTGATGCAACGCCATTAACCCCAGCCCTCCCCGGCATGCCGGAAGACACACAACATCTCTCGATAACCAGTCACAACCCGAACCCCAAATATATCGATATACACGCTTCAACAGACGCTTCTCATCACACGGATTCAATGGATATATACCTACCACATGCCACAGCTTACCATACAAAAGCACATTCACCACAATAGCATGCTGATGTAACGTCAGTCCTCCTGTATGCAATCTCGCCAATCTACCCAGAACCCTATCCACAGCTTCTCCCGAATTCACCTCCCTCGCTTCCTGAAGGTTTCCCATATGAACAACCCCACGCACCTTAATTTGACACACCAGGGGCCAGCCTTCTTCCTGTCCTAGAGCCCCACCCACGCCATCCCCCACCCTCATAAGCATAGACTTTTCCCTATTAACCGTCATCCCTGTTGCCCTTCCAAAACGTTCCACCAATTCACTCACCTTTCGTAAGTCCTGTGACCTTCTAAATAGAACCGTGGTATCATCCACATAACCCACGATCCCTGGTTCCACCGCCACTTCATCTCTCTTCACTCCCTCCCTCACACTCCCTCGCACAGCCCTATAGAACGGATCCTGAATCAACGCAAAGAGAAGCTGCGACACAGGGCACCCTTGCCTCAAGCCATCCTAACTAGTTTTCCTAGCCTACCATTTACCTGCACCCATACCATAGCCTGCTCATGCAACACCTTTGCCCAACTGACGATTTCCCTCCCAAACCCTTGCCACTGCATTAACTTCAACAGTGCCTCACGCTCCATACAGTCATATGTCGCATGCCAATCTAATGCTAATACCCCACCTTTATTTCCCCCCCCACTTTCGTCTATAAACCTATGTATGATCCCTTGCCCCACACACATTGATCGCCCAGGCACACCATATTGACCCTCATCCAAAACTTTGTCAAGAACCCTTTTCATCCTATTCCCTAACATTTTAGCAAAGATCTTGTAATCACCACACATTAAAGATATCGATCGATAATCATGTACGTAATTACAAGACTTCTTTTTCGGGACCATGACCACAACACCCGTACGTTGCTGTTCCCCCAATCTACCCTTGGTTTTCATAGCATTAAATAAAACCACTAAAAATCACGCAAACATTCCCAGTTTTCCTTATAAAAATCACAAGGAATACCATCAATCCCCAGTGATTTTCCCACACTCATACTCTCCACTGCCAATCTAATCTCCTCCTCGCTTATAGGTCCACTCAGATTCAACCGATCCTTATGCTCGAGATTACAACATACCCATTCACCCATTTCCCCTAGCACCTCATTATTAACCCCCACTCTTTTGCCATGCATCTCGTACCATGCATCCACATAGCAACCCATACCCTCTGTTGACATGAGCACCTGCCCTTGACGATACCCCTCCAATTGCTTCTGAACACTTAAGCTCATTAATTCTGTGCCCCTGCGACGTTTTCCCTGCTCTCTCGAGACATGCCAAAGGACAGTCGCCCCATAAAACCTCATCTATTCCTCCCGCGATTCGTGCTGCATCAAATTCACGATTTTGAATGTCCCTAATCAATTGTTTTAAACCCTCAATCTCAGCCACCAGATACTCACCCCCCCCTCCCATATAGCATTCCTGCAGTTGACCTTCAAGGGAATGTAAAACACCATATTGAAATCTCCGCTCTTCCTTTCCCCGCTTCTGATAAAAATCCCTCATCTTCCCCTTACCAACCGTGTCCCACCACTCAAGGATGTCTACCCCCACCCTACAGTCTGCCCACCATCTCCTCCAAGCACTTTCAAAAGATTCCCTCCCACCCCCTTTGTACAATAACCCAACATTCAACTTCCAATAACCCCTGAAACACTTTGGCAATCCCTCCCAATCCAAGTCCACCAGAACCCCTTTATGATCAGAGAAGCTCACATTCAATGCACAAACACTGCTTACCCTCACTCCCCAAGAAACATAGATTCGATCCAGCCTCGCCGCATAATCACGCCTAATGAACGTATGCATGACCCCACCCACCTCCTCCCCTCCCACATCCACTACATTCACACCTCGCAACAGATCCTCTAAATACCCCGAAAAAAAAAGCCTTCCTCTAGGTTCTACGTCCTTATGTCGAACAATACAGTTCCAATCACCTCCTAGAATCTTTACGACTGGCAGCGATCTTAAATGGTAAACAAGGACGTCCCTAAAGAACTTATTTTTGACGCCCATGTCTCCTTCCACAGGCCCATACACCCCTATGAAACCCACTTGTACCCCACCCCATGCTCCATCCACCCGAACCACCCACCCCTCCTCCCCTACCTCACATCTTTGCAGAGAAAACGGGCTAGCTTCTTTAATTAACAATGCCACAACACCTTTCAATCGTGCAGAGCAACCCATGTACACATCGTATCCATCAATCATTAACTCTCCCAATGATTTGTAATTGTGTTCTTGCAGGAACAAAACATCAGGTACATATCTCTTTAAAAAACACCTCCAGACTCTTACATTTATCTACTGACTTCAACCCGTTAATATTTAAGGTAATACACTTGAAAGATTCAATGGAGGCTTGCCTTTAGAGACCTTAACACTCTTAAATCCTTCACGAGCACCCCCACCTCTACCCCCACACCCCCCTGTGCCTTCCCCTTTTACATGCTGAACACACTTTGTTCCACCCGTATCTCTACGGGTCATATCGTGCCATGCTTTTTTCCCAGACCTTTGCCCAGGAGTCAAAACGTCATCACTATCGGTTATCACAGCAGCTCTCTTGCGAGAGCTACGATCTGCAACCATATCCTCCTCTAGACTATTATCCCTGTGAACATCCACAACTACAACCTGTTGTGCTTCCACACCACACGCGACCTGCACGTTGGGGCCTCCTGCCCTTGCCTCTACACTCTCATTTTCCAGCCCAGCATGGATCCTCGCAGACGCCGAAACGTCCAACAATTCATTCAGAGCCTCCTGAATGGATGCCTCCATTACATCCTGAGCAATTACAGAGTCATCCTCGGCCGTCCCCGACACCAAGCCTATGTCCTCTCCAACGCCAGGTAGGGTCATACATGCAGAAGACAACGCTGTCTCCCTCTCTACCTCCTCACTCCACGTCTCCCGTGCCAGAGACTCACGCTGCGTTGCCATAGCGTATGTTTGCTGCTTCAGTGCATCATCAGTCCTTGTATCAGCCATTGATCTTCCTCGTCACGTAGGACATTGCGCTGCGATGTGGTCATGTGTCCCACAAAGTCGACACGTACGCCTCTGACCCGTGTACGTAATGAAGACTTGAGTGCGGAAGTCCTCCATCACCAAGTACGTTGGTATAGGGTGCTTAAGGGACATTTTAAGGGAAAACTACCCTTCTGGCATACCAACAAGTGGTCCATCACGCCAACGTCCCAATGTCGCCAAATGCACCGTACCATAACGTCCAAAAACATTCCTTAAATCACTCTCGTCAGCTTCAAAAGGAACATTATGCACCTTGATCCAGGTGTAAAACCATGATACATCATGAAGGCGAACATTAACACCAGGGTTAACCGGCTTAACCACATCCTGGTACCTGGCCACCATATTTTCATAAGTGCTGCTCTGCCGGAATTTGATGAATAGCCTCGAAATACCATTCTACGACACTCCATAGAGCTCCTCATTTGTGATGCCATACGTATTTCTTAATATCGCCGTCAGCAAAAGATGGGTGTTCTGACTGTTGAGCGAACCATTCACAAGTTCAAGACAGACAGTGTTGACATGCCTACGTCCACTTTACGCCATTATGAAAGTACTGACAGAAAAACTGCACAGAAAACCAGTTGATTCAGGAGCTACTGCGCAGCCTGCCCACACGGCCCGAGAGCGATGAGGACAATGACTTGTGATACATTAGGAAGATCATTGATGTATTGAGGAAGAGCGGGGTACCAAGGATACTTCACTGCGGTATTGCAGTATCCAGTTGTCTTAATGATGAGGTTGTGTCCTTAATATAGACGTATTGATGCCTGTTAGTAAGGTAGGATTTGAAATATGTAAGTGCATGGCCTCTTATGCCATAGTGATCAAGTTTGTGGAGTAGGATGCTATGGTCTACTGTATCAAAAACTTTCCTTAGGTTGATGAAGAATCCTAATGGATAAGCATTTTTTTTTAAGTGCTGTGTAAAGCAGGTTTAGCATTTCTACAATTGCGTCATTTTTGCTTTTGCTTTTCCTGAAGCCAAATTGGCAGGGGTTGAAGATGCTTTGTGCTGTTATAAAGGAATATAATCTCTTGTGTACAAGTTTCTCTATGATTTTGAATAGCAACGCTAAGTTTGATATTGGCCTATAGTTGTTTACATCTGTGGGGTCACCAACTTTGTGTATTGGTGTGACCCTTGCTGTCTTGAGTAGTGCCGGGAAAGTGCTAGTTTCTAGTGACTTGTTATAGAATAATGAAATAGCAGGTGAGAGAACATGAGCCGCTCGTTTGTACAATAATGGAGGAACTTGGGCCAAATTTCCTGATTTATTTTTAAATGACTTAATTATCGTAGTGACTTCTGTGGCCTTGGTGGGTGCAAGATAGAAGGAGGCTGGGAAATTCCCATCTAAGTAATCACTTGCTCGGACATTAGTACCTGGGATTTTGCTGGCGAGATTTGATGCTATGGTTGAGAAAAGTCATTTATCTTGTTAACTGTATCAATAGGCTGTAGTTGGGTTTTATTCGGTTTAGTTAGGACAATATCCCAAGATTTTTTTTTCAGTTTGTGGGTGCCCAGAATCTGAGAGAGCGTTTTCCAGGTCTTTTTTTTGTATCTCCTCTTGTTTTGGTGAATCTATTGGAGTAGTACAGTTGCCTAGCCTTTCTCATTAGTTTGGTGAGGACTGATGCGTAATGTTTAACAATATCTTTGTTTATTAAGCCCTGTCTATATTGCTTTTCATATTGATATTTCTTATCAATGGATCTCAGTATACTGTTGGTTAGCCATGGGCAACCTAGCCGATTATTCGTAATCTGTTTCATTTTGATAGGACAAAGATTGCTATATAGTCTAAGTAGTTTGTTAAGAAATAAATCTATCCAATCATCGATATCATTAGCATTGAAGAATTCTGTAGGCCAGGCAACCATACCTAGCTCTTGTGAAGTTACTTATTGAAGCCTCGTCATAGAGTTTAAATGAGTCCTTGTTTTCCAGAGGAAAGGTGAGGTAGTGGTCAGTAGTGCTGGCTGTGATTATCCCTGACTTAAGGGGAGCAAGTATATTAGTCAATATATGGTCAATTATGGTTGCACTTGTCTCAGTCAGCCTGGCTGGTTTAGTTATTGTTGGTATGAGAAGTGTGTTGTTTACATTGTTATTGAAATCAGTTACTGGCTGATCATCTAGTAGGCCAAAGTTAATGTTGTTAATATTGAAGTCTCCGGCTAAGAGAAGGTGGTGCTTGTTCATTTGGTTGTTTGTTTTTAGTGTCTTTAATTTATAGCCAGAATTTGGGATATTTGTATGAGGAATCCTGTAAATGGCACCGATTGTTATAGGAGTCTTAAAGTATTTTACAGGAAAATTTGCGAAAATGTATTCTGTATATTCATCACTATAACAAGTGGTGTTACATGATAGTTCATTAGAGTAAGAGATGGCTATAATCCCCCTCCCCATCTTGGTATGGTCTGCAGTTGTGGATAGCTTTGTATCCTGGTAATGAGAAGATATCTATTGTGTCCTGTTTAAGCCATGTTTCAGTGAGAATAATACAGGAGAAGGTTGTCTTTAGGGAATCGAAGTGTGGAAGGAGGTCATCTAACAGCACTTTCAAGGCAAGTGAAATTGCTGATCTAGAAAATGTACAGAGAACCTTCACAGCATACATAAGTGTGATAAAACCACTTAAATGACTGGGAACTGTTGAAGTTCCTCGACCTGTACTCCCTAGAATGCAGGCGGCAGAGATACATGATTATATACACTTGGAAAATCCTAGAGGGATTAGTACCAAATTTGCACACGAAGATCACTCCCTATAAAAGCAAAAGACTCAGCAGATGATGCAACATCCCCCCAATTAAAAACAGGGGCGCCACTAGAACAATAAAAGACAACACAATAAGTGTCAGGGGCCCAAGACTGTTCAACTGCCTCCCAGCATACATAAGGGGGATTACCAATAGAGATCTTTGGCTGTCTTCAAGAAAGCACTGGACAGCCACCTAAAGTCAGTACCTGACCAGCCGGGCTGTGGTTCGTACATCGGACTGTGTGCGGCCAACAGTAACAGCCTGGTTGATCAGGCCTTGATCCACCATGAGGCCTGGTCACAGACCGGGCCGAAAGGGCATTGACCCACGAAACAGTCTCCAGGTGTTGGAACTTATTCGGTCCGAGAAGTCCCAATGGGGAAAAACACACCGTTCGAGGGCCCTTACACCCAACCCAAAACACAAACATTCTCTCCCGGATTGGCCAAGGTGGATGGGAGGTACTACTTAATTTATAGATTTACCCTTCAGGGAAGAAGTAGGTAGTTTTACTGTTAGTACACTAATATTAGGATTATTGAGGCAACTGTAGATAATAATAATGTAGACCTAAGACCTTAACAAAGGTAGTAATAGGCCGATAATGTAGGCAAACACTAGGTTAAGTTAGCTAGGGAGAACTGGCAGACCAAGTTTGAACGACGAGGCGTGGGTCTCGAAGACGCCAGCTCGTTCTTTTATGACCAGACATCACCTGGACAAGACGTGCTGTGATCAGCAGGCGGCGCCCCCCACGTGTCCTCACATATGAGATCTGGGGAAACCTGGTGGAGGCACCTCAATATACCGTAGATGACCTCCTCTGTCAGGCCCATACAGTAAGACAAGACCTCCACTCTTTCGTAGGATTCTGGCCAGTTTCTGGGGAAAGTTGTGAGTGAGTTGAACTGTGGGCCTTTGTGCAGCTAGTAGTGCATGCCCAGTACATACCAGCGTCTCTTGTCAGCCTAGAAGCTAGTGTCCATGTCTGCATAGTTATACTAGGGGATACACATCCCCTTGGATATAGGAATTTCTGAGGTGCAGGCAGGTCACTAATAACAATTGAATATTGCAGGAATTAAGGCTCCCGGTTGCACGTGGTTCTGAGGAGAAGTCCAAAGGGGCTAAGCTTAGGGAGGTTGAAGATCAGGATATATGCTGCAACACCAAGTAAGTTAATCCTTTAAACGTGCATGCAGGCGAGATTTCTTGCAACATCAGTCATTTATGAAAATCTGTCCTATAAGCCACTTGTGAGACTTAGGTACCGACCTCAGAGTTCGGTGTCAACAGAGCTTGCCAGGGTAGGCGACTCACTTGGAGGCAGTCCAGACAAATTTTCACAAGTGGTCCTTTGAAACCGTGATGTGGAATAGCTAGGTTAAAATTAACATAGGTAGGCCACAATTAGGAACCAGTTTAAGAATTAGGTTAAGTTAGTACACCTAGGCCCAGAGTTACACAGAGGCTAGGACAAGCTGACTATACACAGAAGTTGTTATTTGCAGTAATTTACAGGAAGGCCAGGTAGGCTCGAGAAGCTTGTGAATTTAATTATTTACAGTGATTACAAGTAATCCAGAGTAGGAGACTTGTGTGTTAATTACTTACAGTGGATTTGCAAGGTAGCCACAGTTAGGCTAGGCTTGTGCAATATTTACAACAGTTATAGTAGCTAGGACAGATTTAACCTAGTTATTATTTACAGGGAGTTCTAAAGCCAGGTTTAAGCTACAGCACACTAGTTAGGTTAGGATTTACCTTATCCAACCATCCACGCTAGACTGAGTAAGTTGGGCACAGGCCAAACTGGTTACATACATTATTCATTTACTGTTTCACAAGTTGAATTGTTGAATTTATTTGTGCGAATTAAGTGATTTTTTAATTTGTATACTGCATTTTGTGTGATTTTCATTGTCTTTGATTAATTTTTAATGTGGGATTTGTGAATTGTACCTGAGACTAGGTTAAGTCCTGTAATCATTTGCTGGCATTGTACAGGAAATTGCTAGGTTAAGCTTTAACACTGATACACATTTTGATTGGGATTTGAGAGCTAACAGTGTACATTTTAAGTCAGAGTTGATATAACAAAGGAAATCGTTAAACCTGTTGAGGAGCCTTGAGACTTGTTCATTCTTACCTAACACCGTGACATGCTGTGGGGTGGACTGGGTAAAGTACAATTAGTGTCACACTCCTCATTAAGCCTCGACAATGGCAGATGGGAGTTCAGAAGAGTCTGGTTCAGTGTTAGCAAAATTAAAGCGATCAGTGGCGGCATACAAAGGGCATCTGAACAGAATGCACAACAGGTGCAAGGCTACTTGCCAACACAGTAAAGTAGACTGCGATGATTTGCAAGACTGCTTGAAGCGTTTGGGGGAAAAATGGGAAGCCTACGAACAAACATTCTCAGCATATGAGCTACAGGCTATTGAGGATGAGGAATCCCAGGATAGTCTTCGGCAGGCTCTGGATGAATTCACTAAGGATGATGTAGATTGTCAACAGGAGATGAATACGTACAAAGATAAGTTAAGTATATTAAAGGCTAGTATTCCAAGGGTGGTGTCGAACACCGCAGGTACCCCAAACAGCCACACACCTGTCAGTATGTTGCCCAGGTTGCCTCAGTTGAATTTACCGACATTTGACGGAACCCTAACTGAGTACATTGCTTTCTGGGATCAGTTTAAAGACCAGATAGATGACAGGAATGATTTGTCAGATGCCGTCAAATTGCAGCATTTGCGGTCACAGCTCAAGGGTAAAGCCTTAGACTTGGTCCGGCACTACCAGATTACTGACACTAACTACCAACATGCCAAAGACCAATTAGAAGACATATTTGGCAACACTGAAGAGATAAAAGCGGCCATACTTTATCGGTTGTTGGATCTAGAGGCTTGCCGACATGACCGTCAAAGCCTAGAGAAGTTCCGTATTGAAATTTTGAGCTTGACAAATAGTTTCAGAGATTTGCATGATGAGGATGATTCAGAATGGGTCCTTAGCCAGGTGATTCAGAGGAAACTGGCTAGCACTACAGTGCGTGAGTTACACTTAAAATATCGGACGAATAGGTTCACGATACAACAAATTATTGAAAGGTTGGGGGATCTCATATCTCACCTGAGCGTAGGTCAGGGGGAGAAATTACCTACCAAGGAGAAGTCAGTCAACTTCCCCAGACATTCGAGAGATAGACCTAAACCACCTCCTACTAGGGTCGGCACGTATTATGCCCAGGGCGAGTCCTCCACCCAGAGGGCCAAGGGAGAAGCCACTAAAACGGCCAGTATGAGACAGTGCTTGTTTTGTGAAGGAGAACACGCTAGTTCAGGGTGCTCAAGCTTCACCACCTATCACAAAAGGGTTCAACGACTAAGGGAGTTGAGACTGTGTTTCAAGTGTTGTGGAGAACATTTTGCCAGGGACTGTAGCGCCCAACTCAATGAGTGTCGGGGCTGCCGGAAAGGTAAGCACCACAGTGCACTGTGTCCTAATGACACCAGATCAGCACAAGCTAAGGTGAGCAAACCGCAAGAAAGGGCGGAGAGCAAGGACGAGTCTGAAGTAGTGATAAGTGTGGTGAGGGCGGCACCGGGAATTTGTTCTGGTGAGCAGTTTCAAGGTTCGGTGGCCTTGCCCACCATAATGGCGGTGGTTACGAATGGGAAGAAGTCTGAAACGACCCGTTTGTTCTTCGACAGTGGGACACAGAGATCCTTTATAACAGAGAGTCTAGCAACTAGGTTGAAGCTGAAGACAGGTGGTAAAGTTGGCATGAAGGTGGAAGGGTTTTGTGGGGAAGTCCCACCCAGGTCTTATCCAGTAGTCAATATGACGGTCAGGTTAGCCGGGCATCGACAGGAAATTTCAGCCTTGATAGTGAAGAGGCTGCCCAATATCATTACCACTAAGGGACTGGCTGCAGCAGTCAAACGTTTGAGGGAGTTGGATGTGAAGCTAGCGGAACCAGACATTGCTACAGACAACTGTTAGTAATGTAGGAATCTTGGTAGGAGGAGATTACATAGACGAGTTCGTGTCCACGAGAAGAGTTATCAAGGAGGGTGTTGGCTTGTACAGGACTCCAGCGGAGTACATCATAGGAGGCAGGGTACCAGCTCACTTCCCGGTGACCCCGGGAAAGGAGGGCTCCGGTATTACAGCGACTGAGGCTGTACTGGTGATGCGGATTGGGGTGCACGAAGACCTGTCAGAGACGCACGTTGGCATATCCGACAGTGAGCCGGTCCATAAACTATGGGACCTGGATGTAGTAGGGATTAAGGGTGACCAGCTGCCCCCTGAACACGAAGGGACGTATCGAGATTACTTGAACCATGTGCAGTTCAGGGACAGACAGTACTGGGTGCGACTCCCAGGGAAACCGGTACACCCAACGCTGCCCACTAATTTCAAGAAGGCACAGGGTCAGTTGAATTCATTGGTAAACAGCCTGACCAAGAAGGGTCTGGTGGGGAAATATGATGATATTATTAAGGAACAGTTGGCCCTTGGGTTCATTGAGAAAGTGCCCAATGCTAGCCCTGGGGAAAACACCCATTATCTTCCACACATGGCAGTCACCAAGGAGTCAGTAACCACTCTCATCAGAGTGGTCTTCAACTGCAGCTCACAGGCGAGTCCCCAAGAGCCATCGTTGAACGACTGCATGCTCACAGGGCCCTCCCTGATGCAGAAATTAGCAGATGTGTTGTTGAGATTCAGGACAGAACAGTATGCCTATGTGGCAGATATTAGCAAGGCCTTCCTACGTATTGGGTTGCAGCCACAAGACAGGGACTACACAAGGTTCTTGTGGTTGGCTAACAGGGAGGTGCCCAAGCAAGGGTATGATACCTACAGATTCAGGGCAGTGTTGTTTGGCGCCACTAGTTCACCATTCCTATTACAGGCCACCATAGACTACCACCTTGCGAACTGTAACAGCCCACTTAAAGAATTACTTAAGACCCTATTTTACGTAGACAACATGCAAGGTACCACCTCAGATGAAAGGCTGTTGGTGGACATTTACCGAGAATCTAATCAGGAGATGCTCTCAGCTAACATGCCATTGAGAGAATGGGTGACAAACAATCCAATGCTGTGAGGCACGGTGGAACATGACTATGCTGGCTACTCAGTACCTGAGGTAACGTCAGTGTTGGGACTGGAGTGGGAAATCAAGGAAGACAGACATAGGCTAAAGAGGAAATGTGATGGGGAAGGGAAGCTGACCAGGAGGCCCTTGCTGAGTAAAGTGCAGACTGCCTTTGATCCTTTGGGTTTGTTGACACCCATCACCATTCGAGGGAGGATGCTAGTGCAACAGACCTGGGAGCTGAACCTAGGTTGGGACGACCCACTGCCAGAAACAGTCTGCCAGGAGTGGGATCTGGTTAGCAGAGATCTAGCAGAATTGCATGAGTTCACATTCCCTAGGTCCATCGGGTGCACCGGGTGGGACTATGACTTGCATGTCTTCTGTGATGCCTCCTCCAGGGCTTATGGGGCAGTAGCGTATTTGGTGGCCGGGGACCAGGTCAGTCTGGCCACAAGTCGTGCGCGGGTGACACCCCTGAAGGATTGCTCGATCCCAAAGCTAGAGCTCACGGCGATGTTGCTGGGAGCAAGACTGGGGAAGTACGTAGAGGTGTTGAGTAACCTGAGGGTGACACACACCTATGTATGGACAGACTCAGAGGTGGCCTTACAGTGGGTCCAGAACGACAGGTCTAAGCTCCCCTATGTCAGGAATCGGGTAAAGGAGATACGGGAGCTACAGTCAATGTAAACAATTCTGTACGTGCCTACAGATCAAAATCCAGCCTACCTGATAAGCCGAGGGGTGACACACAAAAAGCTGAGTAAAAGCGAGATTTGGTTCAAAGGCCCAGACTGGTTACCGGCAAAGGATTGCTGGCCAGAGCAGAAATTCGAGGAGACAACCAGCAGCATAGTACACTTTGTGGGGGAACCCGACACTGAATTATTTGACCCCAGACGCTACTCCTCTTGGAGGAAACTTATAGGAGTCACGGAAATGGTATTTCGATTTGTGAGGAAGCTGCATGACAAGGTAAGCCAAGGTCGACAGAATATTGGATAAGGCAGTACCAAAGGGAGAGGTTTCCAGGAGTGCTGGAAGTACTGGCGACAGGGCAACAGGTTATGGCGTCAGGACGTGTGTCCAACAACGACTCAGGGAACAGTAAATTGGTCCACTCATTGGGATTGTTCCTAGATCATGATGGGCTAATAAGATGCAGGGGAAGAATACAAAACTCTGAGCTCAGCTATGGGGCCAAACATCCCGTGTTACTGGGAAAGGAGGGATGGGCATCAGAGCTATTGATACAAGATGCCCATCAGAGGACCTTACATGGGGGGTTTGGAGATACCCTCACCTGCCTACGTCAGAATTACTGGGTACTGAAGGGCTGAGCTGCCGTCAAAAAGATGCTAAAGAGTTGCACGGTCTGCCGGCGGTAAGATGGGGGGACCCTACCATACCCAGGTCCACCACCGCTGCCTCAGGAGTGGGTACATAGTGGCAGGCCCTTTGAGACTGTGGGAATAGACTATACTGGGGCTATCACGTTGAAGAACCCAGGAGACGATAGGGTGGGCCCTCAGAAAGTATATGTCTGCCTGTTTACTTGTGCCACTACTCGAGCCGTGCATTTGGAGTTGGCGGAAGATATGTCGACAGAGACTTTCGTGAAGTTATTCAGGAGGTTTACAGCCAGATTCTCGTGCCCGCAATTGATTATCTCGGACAATGGCACGAGCTTCAGAGTGGCCGATAAAGTTTTCAGGAATCTTAGGGACAACGGAGAAGTACAAGAATATCTGAAGAGAATAGAGTGCGAGTGGAGGTTCACAGTTCTCAGAGCGCCTTGGCAAGGAGGATTCTATGAACACATGGTGGGCACAGTCAAAAGGTGCATTCGGAAGGTCTTGCACGGCAGGAGAGTGAGCTTTGATGAACCGAGGACAGTGTTAGCTGAGATAGAGGCAAGAGTCAATAACAGGCCTCTGACCTATGTGTAAAATCGGATTGACGAGCAGGAAGCTCTCACCCCCAATCACATGCTGTTTGGAAGGAGGATTGAGCCCTTCCCCACAGTTTTGAGTCAGTCTTCCAAGGAGCTGGATTATTATGGGCCAGATGGTCCCCCATCAATGAAGAACTGCACAGGAGTCACAACAGACTGGTGAACATCCTGGACAAATGGAACCAGTTGTGGCGCAGGGATTACTTGACAGCCCTGCGGGAACATTTCTATGGTGCAGACCCCGAGGCAAATAAGATGATGCTAAGCGAAGGGGACCTGGTGCTAGTAGAATCCAAGGTGCCCAGGGCATACTGGCCTCTTGGCCTGGTGGTGTCGACCCACCCAGACAAGGCTGGGCGGTTGAGAATGGTGAAGGTGAGAATGAATGGTGTCGAGACTATAAGACCCATCAACAGGCTTTTGCCTCTCGAGGTCCACATGGTGAGACTGGGACATGAGAAGTTAGGCCAGAGGCTGACCGAACTGAGCGGCCGGACGACCCATCGAATGGCGCTCAAGTCCAGGGCCCACTGGGAGGGCCTGCGGGAGGCAGACTTGATCTAGACTTAGTACCTACCTTCGCCGGCAGGAGGATGTTGGAACTTATTCGGTCCAAGAAGTCCCAACGGGGAAAAACACACCGTTCGAGGGCCCTTACACCCAACCCAAAACACAAACATTCTCTCCCGGATTGGCCAAGGTGGATGGGAGGTACTACTTAATTTATAGATTTACCCTTCAGGGAAGAAGTAGGTAGTTTTACTGTTAGTACACTAATATTAGGATTATTGAGGCAACTGTAGATAATAATAATGTAGACCTAAGACCTTAACATAGGTAGTAATAGGCCGATAATGTAGGCAAACACTAGGTTAAGTTAGCTAGGGAGAACTGGCAGCCCAAGTTTGAACGACGAGGCGTGGGTCTCGAAGACGCCAGCTCGTTCTTTTATGACCAGACATCACCTGGACAAGACGTGCTGTGATCAGCAGGCGGCGCCCCCCACATGTCCTCACATATGAGATTTGGGGAAACCTGGTGGAGGCACCTCAATGTACCGTAGATGACCTCCTCTGTCAGGCCCATACAGTAAGACAAGACCTCCACTCTTTCGTAGGATTCTGGCCAGTTTCTGGGGAAAGTTGTGAGTGAGTTGAACTGTGGGCCTTTGTTCAACTGGCAGTGCATGCCCAGTATGTACCAGCGTCTCTTGTCAGCCTAGAAGCTAGTGTCCGTGTCTGCATAGTCATACTAGGGGATACACACCCCCTTGGATATAGGAATTTCCAAGGTACAGGCAGGTCACTAATAACGATTGAATATTGCAGGAATTAAGGCTCCCGGTTGTACGTGGTTCTGAGGGGAAGTTCAAAGGGGCTAAGCTTAGGGAGGTTGAGATCAGGATATATGCTGCAACACAAAGTAAGTTAGTCCTTTAAACGTGCATGCAGGCGAGATTTCTTGCAACATCAGTCATTTATGAAAATCTGTCCTGTAAGCCACTTGTGAGGCTGAGGTACCGACCTCAGAGCTCGGTGTCAACAGAGCTTGCCAGGGTAGGCGACTCACTTGGAGGCAGTCCAGACAAATTTTCACACCAGGTATAGTGCCATGAATTTTCTGAAGCAATAATTAGTTTATTTATCGAACTGAAAAACCAAACAGTACTGTATAATGTTTTGACTCACGAAATTGTAATAAGATGATTGCCACAAACTGCAGTACGGTGGGGTTTGAACTCATGATAAGCAAGTCGTAAAACTCCAGGCCAGTGCGTAAGTCACTGGGCCAGTTGGCTATAATAAGTCATCCAACTAGGTATATTTATACACTATAGAGAAGTTAGCAGTGTGGCTCAGGCTAACTTTGTCGTGGGGTTAGTGAGGAGATAATGACGTAAGAAATGCACACATTAGATGTCTTGGTAGCGTATAATTGAGGCGAGACCCAGAACCTTACCTCCGCCTAGCCTTGAACTGAGAGGGAGAGCTGTGGCCTACAGCTCACGTTTGAGGAACTCGTGACGTCATAGCATGGTGGCCTGGTGACTAAAGCTCCCACTTCACACACGGAGGGCCCGGGTTCGATTCCCGGCGGGTTGAAACATTTCGAAACGTTTCCTGACACTTGTTGTCCTGTTCACCTAGCAGCAAATAGGTACCAGGGTGTAAGTCGACTGGTGAGGGTTGCATCCTGGGGGGACAAGACTGAGGACCCCAATTCAATTCAATTCAATTCAAAGTTTATTCTCTATAAGGATTACAATGCTGAGTTTACAGAATTTGGTTATTGTGTGGTTTACATGTAGTTAAATAATGATTA
This sequence comes from Cherax quadricarinatus, assembly GCF_038502225.1. Lineage (NCBI taxonomy): Eukaryota > Metazoa > Arthropoda > Malacostraca > Decapoda > Parastacidae > Cherax > Cherax quadricarinatus. The sequence continues at coordinate 37,876,681 of NC_091301.1, read as the reverse complement.
CAGAGTGTACCACTAGAACACCTAGCATGGCTAGGCATTTCGGGTAGACTTAGTTTAATTCTTAATTTAAGTTAGACAGTTCTCGATAACGCACTGACTTTCTTGGGTTATCCTGAGAGACTAACCCTCCGGGGTTAAAAAAACCGAACGAAATATTATCTTATCTTATCTTAGGGATCGTCTCTAAAGAATAATGGATTTAAGAGTGTACTACACAAGTACACAGTACTGCTGACAACTTCACTATGGTGCATAAATATACCTAATTGGATGACTCTTCTTGTAGGCAGCTGGTCCAGCGGCTTACACACTGGCCGCGAGTTTTACCTCTTACTCACCATGAGTTCTAACCTCACCTGTTCTGTACCGTGCTTTGTATAATGTTTTAAACTTACACTGTGATTTATTATGTAATCGCCTTTACAAGACAGGGAGACAGTTTTTATAATAAAACCTACAACAGATTATAAATATTAACCTTATTTATAAATTATCCATTTTTTATAAGGCTGCGGCATAATGCGTCATACAGTGTAACTGTTTTCTTATGACCAGTTTATTGTTTATGTGATATAAACAGGAGAATAACCCATGGTGAGTGATGTCAGTCACCATGGTGAGTGATGTCAGTCACGATGGTGAGTGATGCCAGTCACCATGGTGATTGATGCCAGTCACGATGGTGAGTGATGCCAGTCACAATGGTGAGTGATGTCAGTCACCATGGGGAGTGATGTCAGTCACCATGGTGAGTGATGTCAGTCGTCATGGTAAGTGATGTCAGTCACCATGGTGAGTGATGTCAGTCACGATGGTGAGTGATGCCAGTCACCATGGTGATTGATGCCAGTCACCATGGTGAGCGATGTCAGTCACCATGGTGAGTGATGCCAGTCACCATGGTGATTGATGCCAGTCACCATGGTGAGTGATCTCAGTCACCATGGTGAGTGATGTCAGTCACCATGGTGAGTGATGTCAGTCATCATGGTGAGTGATGCCAGTCACCATGGTGAGCGATGTCAGTCACCATGGTGAGTGATCTCAGTCACCATGGTGAGTGATGCCAGTCACCATGGTGAATGATGTCAGTCACCATGGTGAATGATGCCAGTCATCACGGTGAGTGATCTCAGTCACCATAGTGTGTGATGCCAGTCACTATGGTGAGTGATGTCAGTCACCATGGCGAGTGATGCCAGACACCATGGCGAGTGATGTCAGTCACCATGGTGAGTGATGTCAGTCACGATGATGTGTGATGCCAGTCACAATGGTGAGTGATCTCAGTCACCATGATGAGTGATGTCATCCACCATGAAGAGTTATGTCAATCACCATGGTGAGTGATGTCAGCCACCATGATGTGTGATGCCAGTCACTATGGTGAGTGATCTCATTCACCATGGTGAGTGATGTCAGTCACCATAGTGTGTGATGTCAATCACTATGGTGTGTGACGCCAGTCACCATGGTGAGTGATCTTAGTCACCATGGTGTGTGATGCCAGTCACCATGGTGAGTGATTTCAGTCACCATGGTGAGTGATCTCAGTCACGATGGTGTGTGATGACAGTCACCATGGTGAGTGATCTCAGTAACCATGGTGTGTGATCTCAGTCACCATGGTGCGTGATGCCAGTCACTATAGTGAGTGATCTTAGTCACCGTGGAGCGTGATGCAAGTCACCATGGCGAGTGATCTCAGTCACCATGGAGTGTGACGTCAGTCATCATGGTAAGTGATCTCAGTCACCATGGTGAGTGATTTAAGTCACCATGGTGTGTGATGCCAGTCACTATAGTGAGTGATGTCAGTCACCATGGTGAGTGATCTCAGTCACCATGGTGAGTGATGTCATCCACCATGAAGAGTTATGTCAATCACCATGGTGAGTGATGTCAGTCACTATGATGTGTGATGCCAGTCACTATGGTGAGTGATCTCATTCACCATGGTGAGTGATGTCAGTCACCATAGTGTGTGATGTCAGTCACTATGGTGTGTGATGCCAGTCACAATGATGAGTGATCTCAATCACCATGGTGAGTGATGTCAGTCAACATAGTGTGTGATGCCAGTCACCATGGTGAGTGATGTCATCCACCATAAAGAATGATGTCAGTCACCATGGTGAGTGATGTCAGTCACAATGATGTGTGATGCTGGTCGCAATGGTGAGTGATCTCATTCACTATGGCGAGTGATGTCAGTCACCATGGTGTGTGATGTCAGTCACCATGGTGCGTGATGCCAGTCACCATGGTGAGTGATCTTAGTCACCATGGTGTGTGATGCCAGTCACCATGGTTAGTGATCTCATTCACCATGGTGAGTGATCTCAGTCACCATGGTGTGTGATGCCAGTCAGTATGGTGAGTGATCCCAGTCACAATGGTGTGTGATGCCAGTCACTATAGTGAGTGATCTTAGTCACCATGGAGTGTGATGCCAGTCACTATGGTGAGTGATATCAGTCACCATGGTGAGTGATCTCAGTCACCACGGTGTGTGATGTCAGCCATGATGGAAAGTGATCTCAGTCACCATGGTGAGTGATGTCAGTCACAATGGTGTGTGATGCCAGTCACTATAGTGAGTGATGTCAGTCATCATGGTGAGTGATCTCAGTCACCCTGGTGTGTGATGCCAGTCACCATCGTGAGTGGTCTCAGTCACCATGGTGTGTGATGTCAGTCTTCATGGTGAGTGATGTCAGTCTTCATGGTGAGTGATGTCAGTCTTCATGGTGAGAGATATAAGTCTTCATGGTGAGTGATGTCAGAGTTCATGGTGAGTGATGTCAGTCTTCATGGTGAGCGATCTCAGTCACAATGGTGAGTGATGTCAGTCACCATAGTGAATGATGTCAGTCACAATGGTGAGTGATGTCAGTCACCATGGTGAGTGATGTCAGTCACCATGGTGAGTGATGTCAATGACAATAGTGAGTGATGTCAGTTACTATAATGAATGATATCAGTCACCATGGTGAGTGATGTCAGTCATCATTGAGAGTGATCTCAGTCACCAGGGTGAGTGATGTCAATCACCATGGTCAGTGATGTCAGTCACTATTGTGAGTGATGTCAGTCACGATGGTGAGTGATCTCAGTCAACATGGTGAGTGATGTCAGTCACCATGGTGAGTGACCTCAGTCTCCAAATTGAATGATGTCAGTGACCATGGTGAGTGATCTCAGTCACCATGGTGAGTGATCTCAGTCACCATAGTGAGTGATCTCAGTCACCATGGTTTGCAATGCCAACCACCATGTTGAGTGATCTCAATCACCACAGTGAGTGATCTCAGTCACCATGGTGTGTGATGTCAGTCACCATGGTGAATGGTCTCAGTCACCATGGTGAATGATCTCAGTCACCATGATGTGTGATGCCAGTCACCATGGTGAGTGATCTCAGTTGCCTTGTTCAGTGATGTCTGTCACCATGGTGAGTGATGTCAGTCACCATGGTTTGTGTTGTCAGTCAACATGGCTAGTGATGTTGGTCAAGATGGTGTGTGATGTCAGTCACCATGGTGAGTGATGTCAGTCACCATGGTGTGCGATATCAGTCACAATGGTGAGTGATGTCAGTCACAATGGTGTGTGATCTAAGTCACCACTGTGAGTGATGTCAGTCACCATGGTGTGTGATGGCAGTCACCATCGTTAGTGATGTCAGTCACCATGGTGAGTGATGAAAGTCACAAATGTGACAGATGTCAGTCACCACGGTGATTGATGCCAGTCACCATGGTGAGTGATGCCAGTCACCATGGTGAGTGATGTCAGTCACTCTCAGTAGTAGTAACCAGTTACCAGTAACCAGTGTACCAGTAGATGACTCACTACCAACCGTCTCTGCCTGAGTCACTGTCTGTATTCATATTGTGCTGACCACAGCAGTATTCAAAGACCCCCCTCACATATGGGTACTGTGGGCGGCCAGTCAGTCTGACGAGAGTGAGCAAGGAGATAGGTACGGCTGTTTGGGCGCTACCCACATTATCCGTAATTATACGTACTTCCAGCCTACGTGAGTATTACTTTACCCTATCCACGTGTTCGAACTCCCACATGATAAATGGTGGCAGCGGTGGGATTGAACTCTTGGATAGTCAAGGTCCATCTGGCTAACCTTCCAGTAGGTTGTTTGTCCTGGAATAAAGGTATCAATGGAGCATGGTCTGTCAAGACATGAACAGAGTACTGATAAATAATGTCTCGGAAGTGCTTTAAAGACCATACTATTGCTAAAGCTTCTTGCTCAGTTACTGTATAATTACGTTCAGCCTTTGTAAGGACTCGGCTAGCAAATGCAACTGCGTTGTACTTGCCATCGGTCTTCTGAGCTAGTACGGCACCTATGCCAATTGAACTAGCATCAGTTGTCAGATAGAAGGGCTTAGAAAAATCTGGAAATTTCAAAATTGGAGCAGATGTTAGCTTTTCTTTTAGAGTTTGGAATGCTCTTTCTTGACGGAAGGTCCAAACAAAAGGAGCATCTTTCTTAAGCAACTCAGTTAGAGGAGCAGCTATGGAAGAAAAATTGGCAATGAAAGATCTATAAAAACCTGCTAAGCCCACAAAGGATCTTATGGCATCAGCAGTTTTGGGTGTTGGAAAATTTAGTACTGCAGTTACTTTACTTTGGTCAGTCGTAACCCCTCTAGGAGTGACTACGTGACCAAGAAACTTAATTTCTGATCTGAAAAATTGACATTTAGACAGTTTAATCTTTAAATTGGCCTCTTCAAGCTTACCAAGTACTACATCAAGTCTTTTCAAGTGTGTATCCACGTCTTTAGACATGACGATTACGTCATCTAAGTACACCATAAGTGCATTACCTAAGAGACCTCTAAAGATATTAGTCATGAGCCTTGAGAACGTGATAGGGGAAGATCGTAATCCAAACGCCATACGGAGGAAGTGATAATGACCTATAGGAGTGGAGAATGCAGTTAGCTCTTGGCTGTCCTCGTGAAGAGGGACTTGCCAAAACCCTTGTAACAAATCCAGGGTTGAAAAGACTTTGTTATCTCCGATGTTACGTAAAAGATCACCCAGTACAGGGAGTGGGAAGCGATCTGGAATAGTTTTCGCGTTTAACTTCCTAAAGTCAATCACTGGGCGCCAAGTACCATCCTTCTTACGTACTAGGATCAAGGGTGCATTCCAAGGTGAATTGCTAGGTGCAATAAATCCATCATCAAGCATTTGATTGATCAATTCTTCTGCGACAGCAACTTGTGAATGAGGCATTCTGTACGCAGGTATGTAGATAGGTCTAGTACCAGGTTCAAGTGGAATACGATGGGACAATAAGTTCGTTATACCCATCTTCTCACCTGGTAAGGCAATGGCTTTACGACGTTTGTTCAACAGAGTCAACAAACGCTTGACTTCATCTGGGAAGTCAGTGGGAGCTAATTCTTTCTCCTCAACTGCTGGAACAGATTGATCCAGTGAAGTGGATGAGGTCTCCCGAGCTCTCAGTAGTAGTAACCAGTTACCAGTAACCAGTGTACCAGTAGATGACTCACTACCAACCGTCTCTGCCTGAGTCACTGTCTGTATTCATATTGTGCTGACCACAGCAGTATTCAAAGACCCCCTCACATATGGGTACTGTGGGTGGCCAGTCAGTCTGACGAGAGTGAGCAAGGAGATAGGTACGGCTGTTTGGGCGCTACCCACATTATCCGTAATTATACGTACTTCCAGCCTACGTGAGTATTACTTTACCCTATCCACGTGTTCGAACTCCCGGTGGTCTGGTGGCTAAAGCTCCCGCTTCACACACGGAGGGCCCGGGTTCGATTCCCGGCGGGTGGAAATTCCGACACGTTTCCTTACACCTGTTGTCCTGTTCACCTAGCAGCAAATAGGTACCTGGGTGTTAGTCGACTGGTGTGGGTCGCATCCTGGGGGACAAGATTAAGGACCCCAATGGAAATAAGTTAGACAGTCCTCGATGACGCACTGACTTTCTTGGGTTATCCTGGGTGGCTAACCCTCCGGGGTTAAAAATCCGAACGAAATCTTATCTTATCTTATCTTATCACTATGGTGAGTGATCTCAGTTGTAATGGTGAGTGATGTCAATCACAATAGTGAGTGATGTCAGTCACCATGGTGAGTGACGTCAGTCACCATGGTGAGTTATCTCAGTCACCAGGGTGAGTGATGTCAATCACGATGGTCAGTGATGTCAGTCACCATTGTGAGTGATGTCAGTCACCATGGTGAGTGATGTCAGTCACCATGGTGAGTTATCTCAGTCACCAGGGTGAGTGATGTCAATCACGATGGTCAGTGATGTCAGTCACCATTGTGAGTGATGTCAGTCTCGATGGTGAGTGATCTCAGTCACCACGGGGAGTGATGTCAGTCACCATGGTGAGTGACCTCAGTCTCCAAATTGAATGATGTCAGTCACCATAGTGAGTGATGTCAGTCACCATGGTGAGTGATCTCAGTCACCATGGTGAGTGATCTAAGTCACCATGGTGAGCGATCTCAGTCACCATGGTTTGTAATTCCAACCACCATGGTGTGTGATATCAGTCACAATGGTGAGTGATGTCAGTCCCAATGGTGTGTGATCTAAGTCACCATTGTGAGTGATGTCAGTCACCACGGTGTGTGATGGCAGTCACCATCGTTAGTGATGTCAGTCATGGTGAGTGATGCCAGTCACAATTGTGAGAGATGTCAGTCACCATAGTGAGCGATGTCAGTCACCATGGTGAGTGATGCCAGTCACCATGGTGAGTGATGCCAGTCACCATGGTGAGTGATGCCAGTCACCATGGTGAGTGATGCCAGTCACCATAGTGAGTGATGCCAGTCTCCATAGTGAGTGATGCCAGTCACCATGGTGAGTGATGCCAGTCTCCATAGTGAGTGATGCCAGTCACCATGGTGAGTGATGCCAGTCACCATGGTGAGTGATGCCAGTCACCATGGTGAGTGATGCCAGTCACCATAGTGAGTGATGCCAGTCACCATGGTGAGTGATGCCAGTCACCATGGTGAGTGATGCCAGTCACCATGGTGAGTGATGCCAGTCACCATGGTGAGTGATGCCAGTCACCATGGTGAGTGATGCCAGTCACCATGGTGAGTGATGCCAGTCACCATGGTGAGTGATGCCAGTCACCATGGTGAGTGATGCCAGTCACCATGGTGAGTGATGCCAGTCACCATGGTGAGTGATGCCAGTCACCATGGTGAGTGATGCCAGTCACCATGGTGAGTGATGCCAGTCACCATGGTGAGTGATGCCAGTCACCATGGTGAGTGATGCCAGTCACCATGGTGAGTGATGCCAGTCTCCATAGTGAGTGATGCCAGTCACCATGGTGAGTGATGCCAGTCACCATGGTGAGTGATGCCAGTCACCATGGTGAGTGATGCCAGTCACCATGGTGAGTGATGCCAGTCACCATAGTGAGTGATGCCAGTCACCATGGTGAGTGATGCCAGTCACCATAGTGAGTGATGCCAGTCACCATGGTGAGTGATGCCAGTCACCATGGTGAGTGATGCCAGTCACCATGGTGAGTGATGCCAGTCACCATGGTGAGTGATGCCAGTCACCATGGTGAGTGATGCCAGTCACCATGGTGAGTGATGCCAGTCACCATAGTGAGTGATGCCAGTCACCATGGTGAGTGATGCCAGTCTCCATAGTGAGTGATGCCAGTCTCCATAGTGAGTGATGCCAGTCTCCATAGTGAGTGATGCCAGTCACCATGGTGAGTGATGCCAGTCTCCATAGTGAGTGATGCCAGTCACCATGGTGAGTGATGCCAGTCACCATGGTGAGTGATGCCAGTCACCATGGTGAGTGATGCCAGTCTCCATAGTGAGTGATGCCAGTCACCATGGTGAGTGATGCCAGTCACCATGGTGAGTGATGCCAGTCACCATGGTGAGTGATGCCAGTCTCCATAGTGAGTGATGCCAGTCACCATGGTGAGTGATGCCAGTCACCATAGTGAGTGATGCCAGTCACCATGGTGAGTGATGCCAGTCACCATGGTGAGTGATGCCAGTCACCATGGTGAGTGATGCCAGTCTCCATAGTGAGTGATGCCAGTCTCCATAGTGAGTGATGCCAGTCACCATGGTGAGTGATGCCAGTCTCCATAGTGAGTGATGCCAGTCACCATGGTGAGTGATGCCAGTCACCATGGTGAGTGATGCCAGTCACCATGGTGAGTGATGCCAGTCACCATAGTGAGTGATGCCAGTCACCATAGTGAGTGATGCCAGTCACCATGGTGAGTGATGCCAGTCACCATGGTGAGTGATGCCAGTCACCATAGTGAGTGATGCCAGTCTCCATAGTGAGTGATGCCAGTCACCATGGTGAGTGATGCCAGTCACCATGGTGAGTGATGCCAGTCACCATGGTGAGTGATGCCAGTCACCATGGTGAGTGATGCCAGTCACCATGGTGAGTGATGCCAGTCACCATGGTGAGTGATGCCATAGTGAGTGATGCCAGTCACCATGGTGAGTGATGCCAGTCACCATGGTGAGTGATGCCAGTCACCATGGTGAGTGATGCCAGTCACCATGGTGAGTGATGCCAGTCTCCATAGTGAGTGATGCCAGTCTCCATAGTGAGTGATGCCAGTCACCATGGTGAGTGATGCCAGTCACCATAGTGAGTGATGCCAGTCACCATAGTGAGTGATGCCAGTCACCATGGTGAGTGATGCCAGTCACCATGGTGAGTGATGCCAGTCACCATAGTGAGTGATGCCAGTCACCATGGTGAGTGATGCCAGTCACCATGGTGAGTGATGCCAGTCACCATGGTGAGTGATGCCAGTCACCATGGTGAGTGATGCCAGTCACCATAGTGAGTGATGCCAGTCACCATGGTGAGTGATGCCAGTCACCATGGTGAGTGATGCCAGTCACCATGGTGAGTGATGCCAGTCTCCATAGTGAGTGATGCCAGTCTCCATAGTGAGTGATGCCAGTCACCATGGTGAGTGATGCCAGTCTCCATAGTGAGTGATGCCAGTCACCATGGTGAGTGATGCCAGTCACCATGGTGAGTGATGCCAGTCACCATGGTGAGTGATGCCAGTCTCCATAGTGAGTGATGCCAGTCACCATAGTGAGTGATGCCAGTCACCATGGTGAGTGATGCCAGTCACCATGGTGAGTGATGCCAGTCTCCATAGTGAGTGATGCCAGTCTCCATAGTGAGTGATGCCAGTCACCATGGTGAGTGATGCCAGTCTCCATAGTGAGTGATGCCAGTCACCATGGTGAGTGATGCCAGTCACCATGGTGAGTGATGCCAGTCACCATGGTGAGTGATGCCAGTCTCCATAGTGAGTGATGCCAGTCACCATGGTGAGTGATGCCAGTCACCATGGTGAGTGATGCCAGTCACCATGGTGAGTGATGCCAGTCACCATGGTGAGTGATGCCAGTCTCCATAGTGAGTGATGCCAGTCTCCATAGTGAGTGATGCCAGTCACCATGGTGAGTGATGCCAGTCACCATAGTGAGTGATGCCAGTCACCATAGTGAGTGATGCCAGTCACCATGGTGAGTGATGCCAGTCACCATGGTGAGTGATGCCAGTCACCATAGTGAGTGATGCCAGTCACCATGGTGAGTGATGCCAGTCACCATGGTGAGTGATGCCAGTCACCATGGTGAGTGATGCCAGTCACCATGGTGAGTGATGCCAGTCACCATAGTGAGTGATGCCAGTCACCATGGTGAGTGATGCCAGTCACCATAGTGAGTGATGCCAGTCACCATGGTGAGTGATGCCAGTCACCATGGTGAGTGATGCCAGTCACCATGGTGAGTGATGCCAGTCACCATAGTGAGTGATGCCAGTCACCATGGTGAGTGATGCCAGTCACCATGGTGAGTGATGCCAGTCTCCATAGTGAGTGATGCCAGTCTCCATAGTGAGTGATGCCAGTCTCCATAGTGAGTGATGCCAGTCACCATGGTGAGTGATGCCAGTCTCCATAGTGAGTGATGCCAGTCACCATGGTGAGTGATGCCAGTCACCATGGTGAGTGATGCCAGTCTCCATAGTGAGTGATGCCAGTCACCATGGTGAGTGATGCCAGTCTCCATAGTGAGTGATGCCAGTCACCATGGTGAGTGATGCCAGTCACCATGGTGAGTGATGCCAGTCACCATGGTGAGTGATGCCAGTCTCCATAGTGAGTGATGCCAGTCTCCATAGTGAGTGATGCCAGTCACCATGGTGAGTGATGCCAGTCTCCATAGTGAGTGATGCCAGTCACCATAGTGAGTGATGCCAGTCTCCATAGTGAGTGATGCCAGTCTCCATAGTGAGTGATGCCAGTCACCATGGTGAGTGATGCCAGTCTCCATAGTGAGTGATGCCAGTCACCATGGTGAGTGATGCCAGTCTCCATGGTGAGTGATGCCAGTCACCATGGTGAGTGATGCCAGTCTCCATGGTGAGTGATGCCAGTCACCATGGTGAGTGATGCCAGTCTCCATAGTGAGTGATGCCAGTCACCATGGTGAGTGATGCCAGTCTCCATAGTGAGTGATGCCAGTCACCATGGTGAGTGATGCCAGTCTCCATGGTGAGTGATGCCAGTCACCATGGTGAGTGATGCCAGTCTCCATGGTGAGTGATGCCAGTCACCATGGTGAGTGATGCCAGTCTCCATAGTGAGTGATGCCAGTCACCATGGTGAGTGATGCCAGTCTCCATAGTGAGTGATGCCAGTCACCATGGTGAGTGATGCCAGTCTCCATAGTGAGTGATGCCAGTCTCCATGGTGAGTGATGCCAGTCTCCATGGTGAGTGATGCCAGTCTCCATAGTGAGTGATGCCAGTCACCATGGTGAGTGATGCCAGTCTCCATAGTGAGTGATGCCAGTCTCCATAGTGAGTGATGCCAGTCACCATGGTGAGTGATGCCAGTCACCATGGTGAGTGATGCCAGTCTCCATAGTGAGTGATGCCAGTCTCCATGGTGAGTGATGCCAGTCACCATAGTGAGTGATGCCAGTCTCCATAGTGAGTGATGCCAGTCTCCATAGTGAGTGATGCCAGTCTCCATAGTGAGTGATGCCAGTCACCATGGTGAGTGATGCCAGTCTCCATAGTGAGTGATGCCAGTCACCATGGTGAGTGATGCCAGTCTCCATAGTGAGTGATGCCAGTCACCATAGTGAGTGATGCCAGTCACCATGGTGAGTGATGCCAGTCACCATGGTGAGTGATGCCAGTCACCATGGTGAGTGATGCCAGTCTCCATAGTGAGTGATGCCAGTCACCATAGTGAGTGATGCCAGTCACCATGGTGAGTGATGCCAGTCACCATGGTGAGTGATGCCAGTCTCCATAGTGAGTGATGCCAGTCTCCATGGTGAGTGATGCCAGTCACCATAGTGAGTGATGCCAGTCTCCATAGTGAGTGATGCCAGTCTCCATAGTGAGTGATGCCAGTCTCCATAGTGAGTGATGCCAGTCACCATAGTGAGTGATGCCAGTCACCATGGTGAGTGATGCCAGTCACCATGGTGAGTGATGCCAGTCACCATGGTGAGTGATGCCAGTCACCATAGTGAGTGATGCCAGTCACCATGGTGAGTGATGCCAGTCACCATGGTGAGTGATGCCAGTCTCCATAGTGAGTGATGCCAGTCACCATGGTGAGTGATGCCAGTCACCATGGTGAGTGATGCCAGTCACCATGGTGAGTGATGCCAGTCACCATGGTGAGTGATGCCAGTCACCATGGTGAGTGATGCCAGTCACCATGGTGAGTGATGCCAGTCACCATGGTGAGTGATGCCAGTCACCATGGTGAGTGATGCCAGTCACCATGGTGAGTGATGCCAGTCACCATGGTGAGTGATGCCAGTCACCATGGTGAGTGATGCCAGTCACCATGGTGAGTGATGCCAGTCTCCATGGTGAGTGATGCCAGTCACCATGGTGAGTGATGCCAGTCTCCATAGTGAGTGATGCCAGTCACCATGGTGAGTGATGCCAGTCACCATGGTGAGTGATGCCAGTCACCATGGTGAGTGATGCCAGTCTCCATAGTGAGTGATGCCAGTCTCCATGGTGAGTGATGCCAGTCTCCATAGTGAGTGATGCCAGTCACCATGGTGAGTGATGCCAGTCTCCATAGTGAGTGATGCCAGTCACCATGGTGAGTGATGCCAGTCACCATGGTGAGTGATGCCAGTCTCCATAGTGAGTGATGCCAGTCACCATGGTGAGTGATGCCAGTCACCATGGTGAGTGATGCCAGTCTCCATAGTGAGTGATGCCAGTCACCATGGTGAGTGATGCCAGTCACCATGGTGAGTGATGCCAGTCACCATGGTGAGTGATGCCAGTCACCATGGTGAGTGATGCCAGTCACCATGGTGAGTGATGCCAGTCACCATGGTGAGTGATGCCAGTCACCATGGTGAGTGATGCCAGTCACCATGGTGAGTGATGCCAGTCACCATGGTGAGTGATGCCAGTCACCATGGTGAGTGATGCCAGTCTCCATAGTGAGTGATGCCAGTCACCATGGTGAGTGATGCCAGTCTCCATAGTGAGTGATGCCAGTCACCATGGTGAGTGATGCCAGTCTCCATAGTGAGTGATGCCAGTCACCATGGTGAGTGATGCCAGTCTCCATAGTGAGTGATGCCAGTCACCATGGTGAGTGATGCCAGTCACCATGGTGAGTGATGCCAGTCACCATGGTGAGTGATGCCAGTCTCCATAGTGAGTGATGCCAGTCACCATGGTGAGTGATGCCAGTCACCATGGTGAGTGATGCCAGTCACCATGGTGAGTGATGCCAGTCACCATGGTGAGTGATGCCAGTCACCATAGTGAGTGATGCCAGTCACCATGGTGAGTGATGCCAGTCTCCATGGTGAGTGATGCCAGTCACCATGGTGAGTGATGCCAGTCTCCATAGTGAGTGATGCCAGTCACCATGGTGAGTGATGCCAGTCTCCATAGTGAGTGATGCCAGTCACCATGGTGAGTGATACCAGTCTCCATGGTGAGTGATACCAGTCTCCATAGTGAGTGATGCCAGTCTCCATAGTGAGTGATGCCAGTCACCATGGTGAGTGATGCCAGTCACCATAGTGAGTGATGCCAGTCTCCATAGTGAGTGATGCCAGTCACCATGGTGAGTGATGCCAGTCACCATGGTGAGTGATGCCAGTCACCATGGTGAGTGATACCAGTCACCATGGTGAGTGATGCCAGTCTCCATAGTGAGTGATGCCAGTCACCATGGTGAGTGATGCCAGTCACCATGGTGAGTGATGCCAGTCTCCATAGTGAGTGATGCCAGTCTCCATGGTGAGTGATGCCAGTCACCATGGTGAGTGATGCCAGTCTCCATAGTGAGTGATGCCAGTCACCATGGTGAGTGATGCCAGTCACCATAGTGAGTGATGCCAGTCACCATGGTGAGTGATGCCAGTCTCCATAGTGAGTGATGCCAGTCTCCATAGTGAGTGATGCCAGTCACCATGGTGAGTGATGCCAGTCTCCATAGTGAGTGATGCCAGTCTCCATAGTGAGTGATGCCAGTCACCATGGTGAGTGATGCCAGTCTCCATAGTGAGTGATGCCAGTCTCCATAGTGAGTGATGCCAGTCACCATGGTGAGTGATGCCAGTCTCCATAGTGAGTGATGCCAGTCTCCATAGTGAGTGATGCCAGTCACCATGGTGAGTGATGCCAGTCACCATGGTGAGTGATGCCAGTCTCCATAGTGAGTGATGCCAGTCTCCATAGTGAGTGATGCCAGTCACCATGGTGAGTGATGCCAGTCACCATGGTGAGTGATGCCAGTCTCCATAGTGAGTGATGCCAGTCTCCATAGTGAGTGATGCCAGTCACCATGGTGAGTGATGCCAGTCACCATGGTGAGTGATGCCAGTCACCATGGTGAGTGATGCCAGTCTCCATAGTGAGTGATGCCAGTCACCATGGTGAGTGATGCCAGTCTCCATAGTGAGTGATGCCAGTCACCATGGTGAGTGATGCCAGTCTCCATAGTGAGTGATGCCAGTCTCCATAGTGAGTGATGCCAGTCACCATGGTGAGTGATGCCAGTCTCCATAGTGAGTGATGCCAGTCTCCATAGTGAGTGATGCCAGTCACCATGGTGAGTGATGCCAGTCACCATGGTGAGTGATGCCAGTCTCCATAGTGAGTGATGCCAGTCACCATGGTGAGTGATGCCAGTCACCATGGTGAGTGATGCCAGTCTCCATGGTGAGTGATGCCAGTCACCATGGTGAGTGATGCCAGTCACCATGGTGAGTGATGCCAGTCACCATGGTGAGTGATGCCAGTCACCATGGTGAGTGATGCCAGTCACCATGGTGAGTGATGCCAGTCTCCATGGTGAGTGATGCCAGTCACCATGGTGAGTGATGCCAGTCTCCATGGTGAGTGATGCCAGTCTCCATGGTGAGTGATGCCAGTCACCATGGTGAGTGATGCCAGTCACCATGGTGAGTGATGCCAGTCACCATGGTGAGTGATGCCAGTCACCATAGTGAGTGATGCCAGTCACCATGGTGAGTGATGCCAGTCACCATGGTGAGTGATGCCAGTCACCATGGTGAGTGATACCAGTCACCATGGTGAGTGATGCCAGTCTCCATAGTGAGTGATGCCAGTCACCATGGTGAGTGATGCCAGTCTCCATGGTGAGTGATACCAGTCACCATGGTGAGTGATGCCAGTCTCCATAGTGAGTGATGCCAGTCACCATAGTGAGTGATGCCAGTCTCCATAGTGAGTGATGCCAGTCTCCATAGTGAGTGATGCCAGTCACCATGGTGAGTGATGCCAGTCTCCATAGTGAGTGATGCCAGTCTCCATAGTGAGTGATGCCAGTCACCATGGTGAGTGATGCCAGTCTCCATGGTGAGTGATGCCAGTCACCATGGTGAGTGATGCCAGTCACCATGGTGAGTGATGCCAGTCTCCATGGTGAGTGATGCCAGTCACCATGGTGAGTGATACCAGTCACCATGGTGAGTGATGCCAGTCTCCATAGTGAGTGATGCCAGTCACCATGGTGAGTGATGCCAGTCTCCATGGTGAGTGATGCCAGTCACCATGGTGAGTGATACCAGTCACCATGGTGAGTGATGCCAGTCACCATGGTGAGTGATGCCAGTCTCCATAGTGAGTGATGCCAGTCACCATGGTGAGTGATGCCAGTCACCATGGTGAGTGATGCCAGTCACCATGGTGAGTGATGCCAGTCACCATGGTGAGTGATGCCAGTCACCATGGTGAGTGATGCCAGTCACCATGGTGAGTGATGCCAGTCTCCATAGTGAGTGATGCCAGTCACCATGGTGAGTGATGCCAGTCACCATGGTGAGTGATGCCAGTCACCATGGTGAGTGATGCCAGTCACCATGGTGAGTGATGCCAGTCACCATGGTGAGTGATGCCAGTCACCATGGTGAGTGATGCCAGTCTCCATAGTGAGTGATGCCAGTCACCATGGTGAGTGATGCCAGTCTCCATAGTGAGTGATGCCAGTCACCATGGTGAGTGATGCCAGTCTCCATAGTGAGTGATGCCAGTCACCATGGTGAGTGATGCCAGTCACCATGGTGAGTGATGCCAGTCACCATGGTGAGTGATGCCAGTCTCCATAGTGAGTGATGCCAGTCACCATGGTGAGTGATGCCAGTCACCATGGTGAGTGATGCCAGTCACCATGGTGAGTGATGCCAGTCTCCATAGTGAGTGATGCCAGTCACCATGGTGAGTGATGCCAGTCTCCATAGTGAGTGATGCCAGTCACCATGGTGAGTGATACCAGTCACCATGGTGAGTGATGCCAGTCACCATGGTGAGTGATGCCAGTCTCCATAGTGAGTGATGCCAGTCACCATGGTGAGTGATGCCAGTCACCATGGTGAGTGATGCCAGTCTCCATAGTGAGTGATGCCAGTCACCATGGTGAGTGATGCCAGTCTCCATGGTGAGTGATGCCAGTCACCATAGTGAGTGATGCCAGTCTCCATAGTGAGTGATGCCAGTCACCATGGTGAGTGATGCCAGTCTCCATGGTGAGTGATGCCAGTCACCATAGTGAGTGATGCCAGTCTCCATAGTGAGTGATGCCAGTCACCATGGTGAGTGATGCCAGTCACCATGGTGAGTGATGCCAGTCTCCATGGTGAGTGATGCCAGTCACCATGGTGAGTGATGCCAGTCACCATGGTGAGTGATGCCAGTCACCATGGTGAGTGATACCAGTCACCATGGTGAGTGATGCCAGTCTCCATAGTGAGTGATGCCAGTCACCATGGTGAGTGATGCCAGTCACCATGGTGAGTGATGCCAGTCTCCATAGTGAGTGATGCCAGTCACCATGGTGAGTGATGCCAGTCACCATGGTGAGTGATGCCAGTCACCATGGTGAGTGATGCCAGTCACCATGGTGAGTGATTCCAGTCACCATGGTGAGTGATGCCAGTCTCCATAGTGAGTGATGCCAGTCACCATAGTGAGTGATGCCAGTCACCATGGTGAGTGATGCCAGTCACCATGGTGAGTGATGCCAGTCTCCATGGTGAGTGATGCCAGTCACCATGGTGAGTGATGCCAGTCACCATGGTGAGTGATGCCAGTCACCATGGTGAGTGATGCCAGTCACCATGGTGAGTGATGCCAGTCACCATGGTGAGTGATGCCAGTCACCATAGTGAGTGATGCCAGTCTCCATAGTGAGTGATGCCAGTCACCATGGTGAGTGATGCCAGTCACCATGGTGAGTGATGCCAGTCACCATGGTGAGTGATGCCAGTCACCATGGTGAGTGATGCCAGTCACCATAGTGAGTGATGCCAGTCTCCATTGTGAGTGATGCCAGTCACCATGGTGAGTGATGCCAGTCACCATGGTGAGTGATGCCAGTCACCATGTAGAGTGATCCCAGTCACCATGGTGAGTGATGATCACCATAGTGAGTGATGCCAGTCTCCATAGTGAGTGATGCCAGTCACCATGGTGAGTGATGCCAGTCACCATGGTGAGTGATGCCAGTCACCATGGTGAGTGATGCCAGTCACCATGGTGAGTGATGCCAGTCACCATGGTGAGTGATGCCAGTCACCATGGTGAGTGATGCCAGTCACCATGGTGAGTGATGCCAGTCTCCATAGTGAGTGATGCCAGTCACCATGGTGAGTGATGCCAGTCACCATGGTGAGTGATGCCAGTCACCATGGTGAGTGATGCCAGTCACCATGGTGAGTGATGCCAGTCTCCATAGTGAGTGATGCCAGTCTCCATAGTGAGTGATGCCAGTCACCATGGTGAGTGATGCCAGTCACCATGGTGAGTGATGCCAGTCTCCATAGTGAGTGATGCCAGTCACCATAGTGAGTGATGCCAGTCACCATGGTGAGTGATGCCAGTCACCATGGTGAGTGATGCCAGTCACCATGGTGAGTGATGCCAGTCACCATGGTGAGTGATGCCAGTCTCCATAGTGAGTGATGCCAGTCACCATGGTGAGTGATGCCAGTCACCATGGTGAGTGATGCCAGTCTCCATAGTGAGTGATGCCAATCACTGTGGTGAGTGATCTCAGTCACCATGGTGAGCGATGCCAGTCACCATGGTGAGTGATGCCAGTCACCATAGAGAGTGGTGCCAGTCACCATGGTGAGTGATGCCAGTCACCATAGAGAGTGATGCCAGTCACCATGGTGAGTGATGCCAGTCACCATAGAGAGTGATGCCAGTCACCATGGTGAGTGATGCCAGTCACCATAGAGAGTGATACCAGTCACCATGGTGAGTGATGCCAGTCACCATGGCGAATGATCTCAGTCACCATGATGTGTGATGCCAGTCACCATGGCGAATGATCTCAGTCACCATGATGTGTGATGATAGTCATTATGGTGAGTAATCTCAGTCACCATGGTGAGTGATGTCAGCCACCATGGTGTGTGATGTCAGTCACCATGGTGTGTGATGCCAGTCACTGTGGTGAGTGATCTCAGTCACCATTGTGTGTGATGCCAGTCACTATGGTGATTGATGTTAGTCACCATGGTGAGTGATGTCAGTCACCATGGTGAGTGATGTCAGTTACCATTGTGAGTGATGTCAATTACGATGTGTGATGCCAGTCACAATGGTGATTGATCTCAGTCACCATCGTTAGTGATGTCAGTCACCATAGTGTGTGATGCCAGTCACCATGGTGAGTGATGTCAGTCACCATGAAGAGTGATGTCAGTCACCATAGTGTGTGATGCCAGTCACCATGGTGAGTGATGTCATCCACCATGAAGAGTGATGTCAGTCACCATATGTGATGCTATGTTGAGTGATCAAATTCACCATGGTGAGTGATGTCAGTCACCATGGGTGTTATGGGGCTATAGGACCCAACATGTATTTATAAGTAACAGTTACTCTGGAATACTTAATTATATTGAATTGATGGGGACAGTTAGTTAGTTTAATATGTTTATTATGCACCCCATACCCATCCTGTGGGCGGTAGTCAATAGATTACAGAGGTACATAATTGGTCCAGGGACTGGACTCCAAAGTTTTGATAGCTGAGCAAGTTACAAAGGTAATGAACTAGATCTGGTCATAATCATGACCAAGTTACAAAGGTAATGAGCTCCAGGTTGAGCTGGTCACACTCATGAATAATTGCAAAGGTAATGAATCATAAACACATTAATCATGAGAATTTACAAAGGTAATGAGCTCCAGGTAGAGCTGGTCACAATCATGACAAGTTTCAAAGGTAATGAATGATAAACACGTTATGACATGATTACAATCATAGACAAATTACAGAGTAATGAGCAGTTAACAAACATAGTAGGGAATTCATCCAATGCCCCAACAACAGATGTTGCTAGGTGCCTGTCTCTCCTCGGTAGACAGCCATTGCAAACAGCAGCAAGTTGCCCCGGGATATGCTGCTTGCACGAGCACCATCGACCCTCCCCAAGAGGTCCAAGAAGCCAGTGACTCCGTTAGCAGCCCGATGGAGAGCTGTCCTAGGGACATGTCAGCGTCCTGGTGGACGCCAAGTTGATTGAAGATCCCAGGCCCTCGTGTGCACGGATGTTGAAGCTTGAGGAACTGAGTACACACTGCCTGTGGCACACCTGGCAGCTGCCTCGCGGTCGAACTCCACGATGCTGTCCCTGTAGTGGAAGTTCCTGTGAGCCCGGCACTCCCTGCGGCTGCAGTACCATCGCTGACATCGTGGGTTAGGGGAGAAGTACCCTCTACAGATGGGGTGGCGCTGGGAGTTGGGTGGGTGAGGCGGGGGAGTCGGGCAGGGGTGAGGCATTATGAGAGGGTCACTGTTTACTACACACGCCCTCCCCCTCCCCCCCCAGCGGAGAGGGGGGGGGAGGCGCTGACTGGTCCTGACTCTACAACACCAAACCCTCTTAAAACTGCACAACACTTCAACTATTTACGCTGAAACGATGCACTGGGATGTCCGTTCGCTGCTCTGGTATCTTCTCAAAGCATTCACACTGAGTTCTGTTAAGTAGGGACCTGGTCAGCCTCTTTGACCAGGAGCTATCCTTGAAAATCCCGCAGTTAGCCCGCTACACTACCTGCCGCGTCGGCCATGCCAACGGATCTGATTGATGGGAACTCAGTTCTAAATGTCATAAGGGCTGATCACCCTTAGGACTGAGAGGCAGCTGGGTCAAGCCTTTTTCTCAATATAATAGGTTATACTATAGACACATAAACACACAATTTAAATAAGTAGTTTATAAAGTTGTATTTCTTTTTGTAAAAGTAAAATTAAGGTGTGGTAGAATTGTGGTAACTGGAGAATTGTGCTTGGCAACAGTCTTTTGTTTTTGGTGGGTGTGGGAGGAGCTTAGCTAGGCTCCTCCCCCTCCCTCTCTCTGTTTTGGTTGATATGAAGGTGGAAGGACCTCTGGGTCCTTCTTTCTATCTTTTTGGGGCATGTGTGCTCCAGGAGTGAGTTTTTATAACTTAAGTTGTGGCCACCATACCCAGGGTGACTAAAGTGTGTCAAAACACTGGTTAGCCCAGAGTTAGTCAAGAAGAGAGATGGACAAAGTTGCTGAGATGCACCATGTGGGAGAACAGCTATGGAGTGTGTAGATTTTTTTTTTTTTTTTTTTTTTTTTTTTTTTTTTTTTTTCAAAATGTGAGGTTGTAAATGTATCTTCTGTACATATCTATTTAGAATACAGTTATATTTTTATAGTAGTAGTTTAAATAACCTGTGAGGAGGGCTGGTGAAAGGATATCGGAGACACTCAAGATGATCAGCCATGATGTAAGTATTACCCCTAGACAGATAAAGCCATTAAGTAAAAAGCTACCCCACACTAGAACATGTAGTGAGAACCTTACTATCAAAGTAATAAGGGACAAACCAACATAACATGGGAGCTTGACCGGGAGAGTTATTTGACTGCTAAAATAACACCGGTGGCCCGGTGGCCTGGTGGCTAAAACTCCCGCTTCACACACGGAGGGCCCGGGTTCGATTCCCGGCGGGTGGAAACATTTCGACACGTTTCCTTACACCTATTGTCCTGTTCACCTAGCAGCAAATAGGTACCTGGGTGTTAGTCGACTGGTGTGGGTCGCATCCTGGGGGACAAGATTGAGGACCCCAATGGAAATAAGTTAGACAGTCCTCGATGACGCACTGACTTTCTTGGGTTATCCTGGGTGGCTAACCCTCCGGGGTTAAAAATCCGAACGAAATCTTATCTTATCTTAACTATATGTACTGGTATGTGGTAATAACAGTTGCATGTTTCTGGTAGGAGAAGATTTACCAAGGTGGTGTCAGTGGAAGTGTTGTTTTCATATATTAGTTTACAGGTTGTTTTTCTCCTAAGGTGGGAGAAAGGTTGTGACATGCAAAGAGTACGTAACCTTTATTCGGCGCATGGACACACCCTCATTTACAGGCTATCTCCCCCAACCAGCGAACCAGGTTGCTAAGAGTTGGTGATGGGGCCCCATCGTTCAACTAGTGACCAGGTTCTAGCCAATAAGAAGGTGGGATTGGCAATCGCAGAGGTTATGTGGATACCGCTCTCCTGTCTGCCCTTGTCATTCCCATTCTAGAGCTGGTTGAAGCACGGTCTGCTATCTTGTGGCTTCTATTTCTGCTTTGCTTACCGTGGAGTGCACTATACTTATCACTGTACATAGTGTACATATTGCTGTTATAAATTGGTGAAGGATAATATAAGTCTAAACTTTTTCTACTGTGTTTATTTGCTCCCATTACACCTGGGATAACAGGCCTTTGAAATCCTAGGTTGTAATATGGGTAGCCTGTCCGAGAGCTGGAGCTGGACTTAGAGAAACGGTTGAGCTTAGGGTGAAGCTTGTAGCAGGAACATTGTGTAGCTTGCTGTCTCGCTTCGCTTTACAAATTTTGCGTGTCAGTTGCTTATGATCAGCCTTGCTATTGTGTGATCGTTCAACAGCTCGCTACTAGCTTGTTCAGTGTGCTCGCTTCGCTACGGTCAATCTTGTGTGCAGTCGGCTTTGCTTGTATGCGTATTCTGCAATCGTACTGTGCATAGCTAAGCGTGTTCTGCAAATTAACGTGTTACGTTGGGGTATTCGTACTGTGCATAGCGAATAACTTATGCCACCTAGACGAGTCAGACGCCTGGTGTCGGCATATACTTTGCATAACCTACCTAAATTGTCCCTACAACGTTGTTGGCAAATTGCTCGTTCCATTGGCATTCCCTATAAATGCACTCTTACAGCTGCGCAACTGCGTTCACTTATTGCTGACAAACTTATTGAAGAAGAGATGGCACATCAAACTCCTCCCTCTACGGGAGCTAGGGAAAAAACTATGTTCTCGCAGGAGGAAGATGATACACCTACGGAGCAAAATGGTCAGTATAGTGCAGCTGGGTTGTCTCAGGGTGAATCAGCGTCGTTGGCACTTGAGCTGGCAAAAATCAATCTTGAGCAAACTAGGGAACAGAGAGCATTCGCAAGGGAAGAATTTGATAGGGAAAGAGAAAGGAGGCAATTTTCGCATTCTGTAAATAATTTTAGTTTACAGAAAGCAGTACAGTTTGTTCCCCGCTTCAATGAGGCCGAACCAGAGCAATTTTTCGAAAGCTTCGAAAATCAGGCTCGAGCCTTGAGGTGGCCGGAACAGCACTGGGCATCGTTGGTTCATACAGCATTATCGGGTAAGGCACAGGAATTTACGTCAGTATTAAATGACGCTGAATTTTCTGATTATCAAGTAGTGAAGACCACAGTGTTGGGAGCATATACGTGTATCCCAGCCAAATATCGTAAGACCTTCAAATTGAACAGGCGGCAGCTTGGTCAATCCCTGGTGGACTTTGTGAGACAGCAAACCAAAGCTTTTACCAGCTGGTATAAAGCAAGTGGTGTCTCTACCTTTGAGGATCTGGTGCAGCTTATTCTGATTGATAACCTGCTGGAGTCTGTGGGACCAGAGGTTCGTGTCTTTCTGCAGGATCGTGACTTAACCACTGCATTGGAGGCGGCCAGGTTGGCTGATACCTTCGAAACGAACCGCTCCTTGTCCGAGCGGTCCCGTCTCTCTTTTCAACAGTCTGGCGTGAGCAGAGATCGACAACATTGGAGAATGAAGTGCCAGCCGGAGGGAGAGCGTCTACGTCATCCAACCAAGTCACCTGGTGAGCCACGCTTCTCAACATATGGTCCCCCTGCGGAGAGGCAAACTACTTATGGAGCATCTCGACAACAATATCCAGAGAGGTACCAGCCAGAACGACACCACTTGCAACGTCATCAGGGAGTAAAGGGCAAGCCTGTCGTCTGCTTCAGGTGCAATAAAGTAGGTCACATCAGTTCCAACTGCCCCCAAAAACCTCAACCCATTGGGAAAATCTCTAATATCCCTAGTAACATGTCCCCTAGAGAAGTAGAAAAAGGTATGGCCCCTTATTATTGCGAAAGTCTTATTTCCCTTCAGGAAAACTCAGAACCAACTAAAGTAAATACCTTTAGAGATACTGGAGCATATTGCTCACTTGTCAGAGAAGGAATATTACCCCTTTCAGAGAATACTTCTTTGAATTCCTCAGTTTTATTGGAAGCATTTGGAGGAGCTATTTATTCTGTTCCTTTGCATAAAATTTATGTACAGTGCAAATATTACACTGGGTACTTGACTGTAGGTGTCTCAAAAGGATTTCCCATGAAAAATGCCATGTTATTACTGGGTAATAACATTACTACTGTTAGTTCGTGTCCTGAACCTATAATGATTAATGCTTCTCCGGTGTTGGCCATAACTCGGGCAACATCCCAAGGGTTGTCTGGAGAGAATGTTGACCTATCCTTGGACGACTCCGATCTCGGAATAGCCACATTGTTTTACGAGGAAAACTGGCCAGAGCCTCGTAGATCAAGTGAACAGACCCCGATCAAGCCTTCCTATTCCCAGGTTGCAGGATTGCCAGATGTCTGTTTCCATGCCCGAGGGACTGTCCTTCCGGGAGGAACAACGAAAGGACCCTTCTTTAAAATTCGCTTTTGAGGCAGCCATGGGTAAATCCTCTTTGGGTCATCCAGTCAAGTATGAAGTTAAAAATGATTATTTGGTCTGCACTGAGACTGGTAAGGAGATAGAGGGCCGGCAATTATACGACAGGTTAGTGGTTCCAACCAAGTATAGACCTCAGATATTAAATATAGCTCATAATACGTCATTAGGAGGTCACTTAGGAATTACAAAAACCTTGTATAGAATCACAGAAGAATTTTATTGGCCAAAATTAAAGAAAGATGTGAAGAATCATATTAGGTGTTGCTGAGAATGTCAGCAAGTTGGAAAACCTGGACATTCCATTAAACCTGCACCTCTCCAACCCATACCTGCTGATGGAGAACCTTTTGCAGATTTAATTATAGATTGTGTAGGTCCACTACCTAAGTCAAAGTCGGGAAACCAGTATTTATTTACAATTATGGATAAAGTAACCAGATATCCTGAAGCAATCCCTATGCGTAGTATCAATACTAAAGCTATTCTCAAAGCTTTAACAAAATTCATTTCTTGTTTTGGCATTCCTAAAACTATACAAAGTGATCAAGGTACTAACTTCACTGCCAAAGCATTTAGGGAAGTATTAACTAGGTTAGGGATAATTCACAACTTATCCACTGCCTATCACCCTCAGTCCCAAGGCGCCTTGGAAAGATTCCACCAAACATTAAAAACAATGATGAGAAGTTTTTGCATGCACTTTCCGACAGATTGGGATGAATCTCTACCGTTGTTGCTGTTCTCAGTACGAGAGACGGTGCAAGAGTCTACAGGGTATAGTCCGTTTGAGCTGATCTTTGGGCACAATGTACGAGGTCCTCTTCGGGTGCTCAAAGAAGGATGGATGGGAGAAGACGTAAGCTCAGCACTCTACAACCCATCTTCAAGGTTGCAGGTGGCACGTGAGTTAGCCAAGGCTAACCTAAAGACAGCTCAAAGTAAGATGAAACAGAGGTATGACAGAAGTGCACAATTCCACTCCTTCCATCCAGGAGACAAGGTGTTGGTGCAGGAACCTATACCTGGCCACACCTTGAAAGCTAGATTTACGGGACCTATGCAGATAGTAAGTAGATTATCTGATTTAAATTATGTGGTAGCTCCCATTGACAAGACCTCAAAAACAAAAACTTACCACATTAATCAAATCAAGGCCTTTCATACACCAGATAAAGTCCCAGTAATGACTCTGTCCTCTACCTCTGAGGACGACTCTGACTCTTTGCACTCTATCTCTGAAATTAATACTAAACTTTCAAATTCTGTCCTCCTCAAGGATCCTAGCCCTTTAATGGCTGGATTATCTGAAATACAAGCAACCAATTTAACTGAGCTTCTACAGTCATATCCTAATATTTTTTCGGATGTGCCAAAAAAATGTACGTTAGGTTACCATGATGTAGATGTGGGAAAATCTAAACCAATTAAACTCTCCCCCTACAGAGCTAATCCTGAAAAGCAAAGGCTACTTCAGCAGGAAGTAGACTTCTTGTTAGAACATGGTTTAGTGGAGGAGTCATCTAGTCCATGGGCTTCACCGTGCATCCTAGTAAAAAAGGCTGATGGAGGGTTTCGTATGTGCACAGACTACCGTAAAGTGAACGAGGTCACAATTACAGATGCTTACCCTCTTCCTCGTCTGGATGACGTAATTGACTTTGTGGGTAAGGCTACTTTTGTGTCCAAATTAGATCTCCTTAAAGGTTACTATCAGGTACCTTTGACAGATAAGGCGAAGGAAATCTCTGCCTTTGTAATTCCAGGAGGTCATTATCAGTATACAGTTACCCCCTTCGGAATGAAAAATTCCCCCTCTTCATTCCAGAAACTCATCCATCAGGCTATTAAAGGACTTGAAGGCACGGCAGCATACCTAGATGATATTGTTGTGGTGTCTGATACTTGGGATCAACACCTACTTAGACTTAAAGCTCTGTTTGAGACCTTTAAGAATTCCCAATTAACAGTTAATTTATCTAAATCTTCCTTTGGCCAGGCCACTGTCACTTTTCTAGGCCATGAAGTAGGTAGTGGTAATGTTGCACCTAAACTTGCTAAAGTTCTTTCGATTAAAGAATATCCAGTTCCTCATGATAGGAAATCTCTTCAACGTTTCCTAGGCATGATCGGATTTTACAGAAGATTCTGTAAGAATTTCTCAGATATTGTAGCCCCTCTTACCTCTCTTACCAGTCATAAAGTTCCCTTTATTTGGACTTCAGATTGTAACACTGCTTTTAATAAAGCAAAAAGATTATTGTGCTCTGCACCCATTCTCCTGTCTCCAGACTTCTCCAAACCTTTTTCATTACAGGTTGATGCTTGTGAGTCTGGGGTTGGGGCGGTACTATTACAAATCGGGAACAAGGAGCTGCAGCCAATAGCATACTTTTCAGCCAAGTTCCAGCCACATCAGAGAGCTTACTCTACCATTGAAAAAGAAGCACTCGCGCTGGTACTGGCTTTGGAGCATTTCGATGTTTATGTGGGCCAGACATCGCAGGTGGTCACAGTCTACAGTGATCACAACCCGTTAGTCTATCTCCAAGCCATGAAGAATCACAACACAAGGCTTATGCGTTGGATGCT
This sequence comes from Cherax quadricarinatus, assembly GCF_038502225.1. Classification (NCBI taxonomy): domain Eukaryota; kingdom Metazoa; phylum Arthropoda; class Malacostraca; order Decapoda; family Parastacidae; genus Cherax; species Cherax quadricarinatus. The sequence continues at coordinate 37,850,459 of NC_091301.1, read as the reverse complement.
CAGGCTGCAGCCCTACAACATAAAAATTAAATATATTGCCGGCAAAGAAAATGTGTTGGCAGACTCTTTGTCAAGAGTCTAGTTTAATATTTTATTTAGGTTAGGATGTATTTGTGGTAACCCCTTTCAAGCTCTTTTTTTTATCCCCTGATGTGGGGGTTTTTTTTAGTGAGGGGATACGGGCTACCGTCCGCTTGTATCTTGGACCTATGTTGGCCTATCTGACTGCTGTCTCACTCTAAGTTTAGGGTTTGGCTTTGGTCACTAGGAAAGCTGAGCTCTATCTAAGAGTTGGATGGTGGAGAGGATAGGCGGTCCCATTATTTTGTGCCATGGCGGCACGGTTACCACTGGGAGGTGGCAGCCTAATCCTGAGCCTTCTCGGGGGTGGGGGTGTGGCATGCAAAGAGTACGTAACCTTTATTCGGCGCATGGACACACCCTCATTTACAGGCTATCTCCCCCAACCAGCGAACCAGGTTGCTAAGAGTTGGTGATGGGGCCCCATCGTTCAACTAGTGACCAGGTTCTAGCCAATAAGAAGGTGGGATTGGCAATCGCAGAGGTTATGTGGATACCGCTCTCCTGTCTGCCCTTGTCATTCCCATTCTAGAGCTGGTTGAAGCACGGTCTGCTATCTTGTGGCTTCTATTTCTGCTTTGCTTACCGTGGAGTGCACTATACTTATCACTGTACATAGTGTACATATTGCTGTTATAAATTGGTGAAGGATAATATAAGTCTAAACTTTTTCTACTGTGTTTATTTGCTCCCATTACACCTGGGATAACAGGCCTTTGAAATCCTAGGTTGTAATAAAGGTTGAGTAACACATTTTTGTTGTGGTTATGGTAAGTGCTATGTGCATAGTTTACATTCAATTTGTGTTATTTTATGTGCCTGTGGGAAAACTTTGTCCACTGATACTGTAAGAGGGGGAAGCAAGTGTTTAAAGATAAAAACTATGTCAGAAGATGAGTCTTTAAACTTTTTAGGCTTCAGGGAAGAAGGTAATAATTCATCAGTAAACATGCCTGGTAACAGTGAACATGAGGGATCACCTACTCCAGGTGATATGGAAATGGAGAGAATGAGACTTAAATTAGCTGTGCTAGAGGCTCAAATGAACTTAATGAAAGCTAAGGAGGAAGAACGTCAAAGGTTAGGAGGTTCAGAACAAGAGCCTGACCAGTACTTTAACATAACTAAAGCTGCAAATTTTGTCCCTAAGTTTACAGAGTGAGACCCAGATATATATTTTTCTTTTTTTGAGAAGACTGTTCTGGAGCAAGGATGGCCCAAACAGAAGTGGGCTACCCTAGTTCACACACAAATTGTGGGTAAAGGATTCCAGAGAGTAGAGACTCTGGAGGGGAAAAATTTTTCTGATTATGATAAGATTAAAGAGGAAGTATTGCTTGCATACCAAATGATATCTGAGAAATATAGACAAATGCTCAGGAATCAAAAATTTCGGGATGGGCAGACCTTAACTGAGTTTGGGAATGAGAAACTGTTCCTTTTTAAGAAATGGGTTTGTTCTAAAGGAGTTAATAAAGACTATAACAAATTAGTAGATCTGATGGTTCATGAGGAATTGTACAATACAATCCCTGTTGACCTCAGAGAATATTTGGAGGACAAAAACCCAGATAATCTTTCAGAAGCACTGGATCTAGGTGACCGATTCTTGGCTCGCAGGGAATTGGCAAGTAAAAACAGTCATGCTCCTTTTGAAAATTTCCCCACTCGTTCTAAACCTTATTCCAAGTCCTATGGTCATAAAGGTAAGTGGGACAAGAATTTTCAGGGACAAATGAAGGCTGAGGCACCCTCTAAAATAGAAAGAAAAGGTAAGTCAACTGGAGCTCAAAGTTTACCTAGACAATCAGATAATTTTTCAGGTCCTCGAGTAAACAGTACCAGTCCTACACCAAATGGTAAAAATACCTTTAACCCTTTACCAGGCCTGGTAAAGGGTAATTACCCCTTTACCAAGAGTGGAAAAGAGTAATTACCCCTTTACCAAGAGTGGAAAAGGGTAATTACCCATCTCCAGGCCTGGTAAAGGGTTAAGAGTTATGCCTGTTACTACTGTAACAAAACTGGACACACAAAAATTTTGCTGGTCAAGGCGGCGAGATCAGGAAAGGGAGGAACCACCCCAGAGGACTCTAACTGCAGACACACATCCAGTTGCCTGTATTTGGTCTTCAAAGCAAGGTGAGGAGGTACCTTTGGGTCTAGACCCCAGGATGCAGGTATTTTCTAGTAAGTCCACAGTTGCTTTGCATAAGGATGTGGGTAGGGTTGAGAACATACTGTCCTTGAGAGATGGATGTAGCACCTACTCCTTGCTATGTGCTGGAGTGCTGCCAGTGTCTAAGGATACCTATACTGGAGTAGATATATTATTGAAGGGTAATACAGGTTCACCCATAAGAACACCTGTACACAAATTATGGGTAGAATCTGCATACCAAGTTGGCTATCTCCCTGTAGGTATTTCAGACGACATTCCCTTCGAAGGGATTAACCTCTTGTTGGGAAACAACGTTATGGGTCTGTTAGACAGTGAAGAACCACTAGTATGGGGGCAACCAGACCCCAAAGTTTGGGAGACCTTTTCCCTGTTGGTGCCATCACAAGAAGTATGTCTTGTGACCAGGATACCAAGGGTAATCCTTGTATTTCTCATGAGGATGGTGAGGACTTAGGTTTGGAAACTCTATTTTCTGATGTTGAACTGCAGTCAACTAAAGAAAAGGATACCACAACCCGAGTTGAGCCTAATCAGTGCAGAGATCAGGGAAGTAGTGTGAGGAAGATTGGGCCTACTATGATGCAGTTAATTGCTGCACAGGGGTGTGATGACACACTTAAGTCGATCAGAGCCTCAGCTGTGACTGAGGAGGAATCTTTACATTTAAATAAATGCTTCTATTTCAGGAAAGGTATACTAATGAAGAAGACACCTTCGGTTGCAGTACCAGTAGAAGGAGAGCCAAGTTTTTGTCACCAGGTCGTGGTGCCTGAGCCTTATAGAAACCATGTTCTTAGCTTAGTGCATGACACACCTCTAGGTGGACACCTAGGTATTTCTAAAACAGTATCCAGGGTTTCCAGGCACTTCTTCTGGCCTCGGCTGTGGGAGACGGTGGGAGATTATATAAAGACCTATCATGCCTGCCAAATTATAGGGAAACCTAATCAAAGCATTAAACCTGTTCCCCTTCAGCCTATTTCAGCACCAGGTGAACCCTTCAGCAAGCTGGTAGTGGATGTCGTTGGCCCACTCCCAAGGACCAGAATGGGAAATAATTATTTACTAACAATAATTTCCTCCACTACCAGGTATCCAGAAGCAATCCCTCTACGCAAGATAACAGCTCGAGTGGTCTTAAGGGCTTTGATGAAGTTCTTTTCCCATGTTGGCTTTCCTCGGGAGGTACAAACAGATCAAGGGTCTAACTTTACCTCGAAATTATTTAGGAATGTGTTAAAGGGGTTAGATGTACAGCCCAAATTTTCAACTGCCTATCACCCTCAGTCTCAGGGAGTAGTAGAGAGATTTCATCAAACTCTTAAGACAATGATGCAAGCTTATTGTATGAATAACACTAGTGATTGGGATGAGGGTATCCCCTTTCTCTTGTTTGCCATGCGGGAAAGCACCCAAGAATCTCTCAGTTTCAGCCCTTTCGAGCTTGTCTATGGTCATCCAGTGAGAGGACCACTGACTATTCTCAAGGAGCATTGGCTGGGTGGTGAAAATGAGGCTTCCCCGCCGGAAGATGTTCTCTTTTTCAGGAAACGATTGGACCAGGCGAGACAGATGGCAGCAGACAACCTCAGAGCTAGTCAGAGGGCCATGAAGCAGTGGTACAACCAAAGGGCAGCTCCTCGCTCCTTCAGTGTTGGAGAGGAAGTGTTAGCTTTGGAGCCGGTTCTGGGACATGCCTTGGCTGCACGATTTGATGGACCCTTTGTCATCACAGGCAGGTCTGGCCCCAATTATGTAATTAAGATGCCTGGCCGTCGCAAATCAGAAAGGACTGTGCACATTAACAGGTTGAAAAAATACCATTCTAGGGCAGGAGTTGCCGCCATTCAAGTTGAGTGTGACGATACTGAAAAACTTCCTGTAACAACAGAAGTAAGGCTGTGCAATTCAGCCATCTTGCAAAATCCCTTGGCACACATGAAGGGACTAGCAGGAAATAGCAAACAAGAGGACTCCACTAGCAATAGTGAGGATATATTACCAAAAACAAATGGTGGGAGCTCCATTGTTGGTGCTAGGGAGGATAGAAGTAAGACAGGGAAACATGCACCAACAGGGAATACAGTCACAGAAACCCAAGGCAAACGGAAACCAAGCCTGTGCACATACTATGCACTCGGTATCTGCTGGCATGGGAAATCTGGAAAAACAGATGGGACGTGCAACTATGACCACCCTAGGAAATGCCATGCCCATATGACAACAGGAAAATGCAAACTCCCTTCCTGTAAGCTTTTTCACCCTGAACTGTGTACCTCTTCAGTACAGGAAAGACTGTGCTATAACTTAAATTGCCAGGCATACCATCTAAAGGGGACAAAAAGATACAAAACATCCAGGCCATGGGAAAACCTGGGTAGCCACAGCCACTCAAGAGGGAGAGGTTTTTTAGTGCCAGGAAGGAAAAAAAACTGGCAGGAAATGGCAGAAATCGTACACCAAATCCAGTCATTCCTGGAGTGGAACCACAGTCGATGGCCTCCACTCCAAACCAACAGATACAGATACTAATGCCGGAAAAAAAATCCCCCCCCAGTACCAACAATACCACCAGTCCGATAACATTCTTCTTTGCAAATATACAGGGTCTAAAGCCAGCAACAAACAACAAAATACCTTTCATCCGTGGACTGCTTGCAGAGGCAAAGGCAATGTTCGCGGCTTTCACTGAGACCCACATAAAGGATCACTTGGACAACGAAATATGGATCCCAGGTTACAACCTATACAGATGTGACAGAGTGAACAGGCAAAAGGGGGGGGTTGGCCTGTACATTGCAGAGTCACTTGTTTGCACAGAACTGCTAAATGCCTCAAATGATGTAGTGGAAGTTTTAGCAGTAAAGGTCGAGAACCAAAACCTAGTCATTGTGATAGTCTACAAGCCTCCGGATGCAACATCCCAGCAATTCCAGGAACAGCTGTTAAAAATTGACCACTGTCTGGAAAACCTTCCAGCTCCTGCACCCAACATCTTGCTCCTGGGGGATTTCAACTTAAGGCACCTAAAATGGAGGAATATAGCAAATAATATTGTTGCAGTAATAACACCAGGAGGCAGCTCTGATGAAAACTCACACTCACGCGAGCTTTTAAATCTCTGCACAAAATTCAATTTAAACCAGCAAATAATAGAGCCTACTAGACTGGAGAATACACTAGACCTCATCTTCACTAACAATGATGATCTGATAAGAAATATCACCATATCAAAAACAATATACTCAGATCACAACATAATTGAGGTTCAGTCATGTATGCGCGGAGCCCCAGACCGACATAAGGAGATTAGTCACGAGGGAGCATTCACCAAATTCAACTTCAATAACAAAAACATAAAGTGGGACCAAGTAAACCAAGTCCTAACCGATATAAGCTGGGAAGATATACTAAGCAACACAGACCCCAACTTATGCCTAGAACAGATTAACTCGGTAGCACTCGATGTATGCACAAGGCTTATTCCTCTAAGAAAAAGGAGGAGTAGATGTAAAACAGAAAGAGACAGGCGCTCCCTTTACAGGCGACGGAAAAGAATAACAGAGCGGCTAAAAGAGGTCAATATATCTGAAATGCGTAGGGAGACACTGGTCAGAGAACTAGCAAGCATCGAACTTAAGCTAAAAGAATCCTTTAGGAGTCAGGAATCGCGGGAAGAACTAAAAGCCATAAATGAAATCGAAAGAAACCCAAAGTATTTCTTCTCCTATGCCAAATCAAAATCGAGAACAACGTCCAGTATTGGGCCCCTACTTAAACAAGATGGGTCCTACACAGATGACAACAAGGAAATGAGTGAGCTACTCAAGTCCCAATATGACTCAGTTTTTAGCAAGCCGCTAACCAGACTGAGAGTCGAAGATCAAAATGAATTTTTTATGAGAGAGCCACAAAATTTGATTAACACAAGCCTATCCGATGTTATCCTGACGCCAAATGACTTCGAACAGGCGATAAATGACATGCCCATGCACTCTGCCCCAGGGCCAGACTCATGGAACTCTGTGTTCATCAAGAACTGCAAGAAGCCCCTATCACGAGCCTTTTCCATCCTATGGAGAGGGAGCATGGACACGGGGGTCGTCCCACAGTTACTAAAAACAACAGACATAGCCCCACTCCACAAAGGGGGCAGTAAAGCAACAGCAAAGAACTACAGACCAATAGCACTAACATCCCATATCATAAAAATCTTTGAAAGGGTCCTAAGAAGCAAGATCACCACGCATCTAGAAACCCATCAGTTACACAACCCAGGGCAACATGGGTTTAGAACAGGTCGCTCCTGTCTGTCTCAACTATTGGACCACTACGACAAGGTCCTAAATGCACTAGAAGACAAAAAGAATGCAGATGTAATATATACAGACTTTGCAAAAGCCTTCGACAAGTGTGACCATGGCGTAATAGCGCACAAAATGCGTGCTAAAGGAATAACAGGAAAAGTAGGTCGATGGATCTATAATTTCCTCACTAACAGAACACAGAGAGTAGTCGTCAACAGAGTAAAGTCCGAGGCAGCTACGGTGAAAAGCTCTGTTCCACAAGGCACAGTACTCGCTCCCATCTTGTTCCTCATCCTTATATCCGACATAGACAAGGATGTCAGCCACAGCACCGTGTCTTCCTTTGCAGATGACACCCGAATCTGCATGACAGTGTCTTCCATTGCAGACACTGCAAAGCTCCAGGCAGACATCAACCAAATCTTTCAGTGGGCTGCAGAAAACAATATGAAGTTCAACGATGAGAAATTTCAATTACTCAGATATGGTAAACATGAGGAAATTAAATCTTCATCAGAGTACAAAACAAATTCTGGCCACAAAATAGAGCGAAACACCAACGTCAAAGACCTGGGAGTGATCATGTCGGAGGATCTCACCTTCAAGGACCATAACATTGTATCAATCGCATCTGCTAGAAAAATGACAGGATGGATAATGAGAACCTTCAAAACTAGGGAGGCCAAGCCCATGATGACACTCTTCAGGTCACTTGTTCTATCTAGGCTGGAATATTGCTGCACACTCACAGCACCTTTCAAGGCAGGTGAAATTGCCGACCTAGAAAATGTACAGAGAACTTTCACGGCGCGCATAACGGAGATAAAACACCTCAATTATTGGGAGCGCTTGAGGTTCCTAAACCTGTATTCCCTGGAACGCAGGAGAGAGAGATACATGATTATATACACCTGGAAAATCCTAGAGGGACTAGTACCGAACTTGCACACGAAAATCACCCACTACGAAAGCAAAAGACTTGGCAGACGATGCACCATCCCCCCAATGAAAAGCAGGGGTGTCACTAGCACGTTAAGAGACCATACAATAAGTGTCAGGGGCCCGAGACTGTTCAACTGCCTCCCAGCACACATAAGGGGGATTACCAACAGACCCCTGGCAGTCTTCAAGCTGGCACTGGACAAGCACCTAAAGTCAGTTCCGGATCAGCCGGGCTGTGGCTCGTATGTTGGTTTGCGTGCAGCCAGCAGCAACAGCCTGGTTGATCAGGCTCTGATCCATCAGGAGGCCTGGTCTCAGACCGGGCCGCGGGGGCGTTGACCCCCGGAACTCTCTCCAGGTAAACTCCAGGTAAACTCCAGGTACAGGGAGCCTGTGACTTGGTTCAGTTACTCCAAAAATTTCCAGATTTGTTTGGGGGTGTACCCAAAGTAAGTTGGGGAACCTGTTCTAATAAAGCAGGCTCCTTACTGCATGAACCCAACAAAACAACTTCACATGGAGGAAGAAGTGAAATTCCTCCTTCAAAACCAGTTTGTAGTGCCTAGCGAGAGTCAGTGGGCATCTCCATGCCTGATGGTTCCCAAACCTGATGGATCTATGCGTATGTGCACTGACTATTGCAGAGTAAATGAAGTAACGAAGGCTGACTGTTACCCTTTGCCACGTATGGATGATGTGATTGATGCTGTGGGAGGGGCAAAGTTCGTGAGCAAACTGGACTTACTTAAAGGTTATTATCAGATACCCCTCACCCAGCGAGCCAAGGAAATTTCAGCCTTCGTCACTCCAGATGGGTTATTTCAATATAATGTTCTTCCTTTTGGGTTAAAAAATGCTCCTGCCACCTTCCAGCGTTGTATAAATACTGTCATAAGGGGGTTGGATGGTGTACGGGCCTATCTAGATGATATTGAGGTATTCAGCAACCAGTGGGAAACTCACTTGGTAAGATTACAAAAGTTGTTTGAACGTCTAGCCCAAGCCAAACTAACCATCAATCTGAGCAAAAGTGAGTTTGGCCAAGCCAGTGTACAATTCTTAGGATATGTAGTTGGTCAGGGGAAAGTTGCCCCAATTAATGCTAAGGTGAAGGCCATTATAAATTTTCCTAGACCACAGAATCGGAAGGCAGTGATGAGGTTCCTGGGCATGGTGGGTTATTACAGACGGTTCTGCCCCAACCTCTCCCAGGTAGCGTCACCACTGACAACTTTGACCAGTCCCAAAGTTCAATTCAGCTGGGACAGCAAGTGTGACAGGGCTTTTGAAATGTGAAAATGTTATTAGGGAATGCTATCTTGAAAAGTCCTGAGTTTGAATGCCCCTTCTCTCTACAAGTGGATGCTAGTGATGTAGGGGTAGGTGCAGTGTTGTTGCAGGGTGATGAGAGAGATAGCCTTCAGCCAGTTTGTTACTATTCAGCCAAATTAAAAAAGCATCAACGTGGTTATGCAACTGTAGAGAAAGAGGCTTTGGCTTTGGTTTTGGCTGTGCAGAAATTTGAAGTTTATATCAGTGCTTCCCCACATCCTGTAATAGTGTATAGTGACCATAACCCTCTGAGGTTTTTGCAAAGAATGAGAAACCACAATCAAAGACTCTTAAGATGGGCTTTGTTCCTACAGCCTTTTAATTTGGAAGTTAAATATATAAAAAGGCTCAGAGAATGTGGTTGCTGATGCTCTCTCTAGATGTTTCATGTAGATGCATGGTGTGTACTTTGTACATAGTGTTTGTTAGGTAAGACACATATGCAACAGTTAGGTATCTTTATTTTGAAACGTTTCGCCTACACAGTAGGCTTCTTCAGTCGAGTACAGAAAAGTTGATAGAAGCAGAAGATACTTGAAGACGATGTAATCAGTCCATCACCCTTAAAGTTTTGAGGTGGTCAGTCCCTCAGTCTGGAGAAGAGCATTGTTCATATTGTTTCATTCTATGGAACAATGCTCTTCTCCAGACTGAGGGACTGACCACCTCAAAACTTTAAGGGTGATGGACTGATTACATCGTCTTCAAGTATCTTCTGCTTCTATCAACTTTTCTGTACTCGACTGAAGAAGCCTACTGTGTAGGCGAAACGTTTCAAAATAAAGATACCTAACTGTTGCATATGTGTCTTACCTAACAACCTGTCGGTATTTTATACCATTTTAATGTTCACATAGTGTTTGTCTTGTGCTGACCTTGTTGTTTTTGCAGTGGTGAACTCTCGGCGAGCCTGAGTACTCTCTACCAGCCATCTGATTGTGAAGGAGTCGAGTCGGAGCCAAAAGTGTGACGAGGGTCAGTGTATATGTAAATGTGAGTTGAGGCAGTGGTTGACAACCTTCGGTAACATGAGACGTTCAGGAAGGTATGTGATGTTGTGTTTTGGTGTGCTCTATATACAAAACGGCCCGACGATTTGCCTTTGTGGTCCCTTGGACCCCTCCATGTTCTATGTCAGCCTCCTCTTCATAAATTTGGAGGATCTGTGTGGAGTGGGACCTCGGAAGATGGGCTTGAGTGTCTGACCATGTTAAGGATCGTGAGTGTTGACTGGAAGTCTTACTGTTTGGTTCAGCCACCAAGTAAGAGACACCTTGACATGTTTTGTGAAGTTTCCTGCCTGGTATACACCTGACTGCTCTCGGTTTGGCTCTACTCTCGTCTCCTGATCAGGAAGATGCCACCCTGGAGTACCAGTTGCTTGCTGGATTACCGTACCAGAGGCACAGGCCTGTTGGTGCGGGCTTTCACAGTGGGCATTGTGTGCAATTTTTGCATTGTAATGTGTATTGTTGAAAAGTCACTAAAATTGTAAATAGTTACACCCTTGAGTATATGGGTATGGTTAAAATCCTTTTCTAAAAAATCCTGCAATCTGTTGTAAACAACAGTATAGTGAAGAGTAAACCATACCCCCGGCCGGGATTGAACCCGCGGTCATAGAGTCTCAAAACTCCAGCGCGACGGGCTGGAGTTTTGAGACTCTATGACCGCGGGTTCAATCCCGGCCGGGGGTATGGTTTATTTGCAATCGTGTCATTACGATTTCTTAAGTCATAGTGAAGAGTAGTTATGGTGCTGGGAAATATGTGGCATTTCTAGTAGTCTTGCTTACCGCCTTCAGACTTAAGCAATGTACTTTTACTAGTCGTATCCTGAGGGACACGGCTAGCTTTTCTGAGACTTCGTCTTGAGGTGGGGGTGTTATGGGGCTATAGGACCCAACATGTATTTATAAGTAACAGTTACTCTGGAATACTTAATTATATTGAATTGATGGGGACTCAGTTCTAAATGTCATAAGGGCTGATCACCCTTAGGACTGAGAGGCAGCTGGGTCAAGCCTTTTTCTCAATATAATAGGTTATACTATAGACACATAAACACACAATTTAAATAAGTAGTTTATAAAGTTGTATTTCTTTTTGTAAAAGTAAAATTAAGGTGTGGTAGAATTGTGGTAACTGGAGAATTGTGCTTGACAACAGTCTTTTGTTTTTGGTGGGTGTGGGAGGAGCTTAGCTAGGCTCCTCCCCCTCCCCCTCTCTGTTTTGGTTGATATGAAGGTGGAAGGACCTCTGGGTCCTTCTTTCTATCTTTTTGGGGCATGTGTGCTCCAGGAGTGAGTTTTTATAACTTAAGTTGTGGCCACCATACCCAGGGTGACTAAAGTGTGTCAAAACACTGGTTAGCCCAGAGTTAGTCAAGAAGAGAGATGGACAAAGTTGCGGAGATGCACCATGTGGGAGAACAGCTATGGAGTGTGTAGATTTTTTTTTTCAAAATCTGAGGTTGTAAATGTATCTTCTGTACATATCTATTTAGAATACAGTTATATTTTTATAGTAGTAGTTTAAATAACCTGTGAGGAGGGCTGGTGAAAGGATATCGGAGACACTCAAGATGATCAGCCATGATGTAAGTATTACCCCTAGACAGATAAAGCCATTAAGTAAAAAGCTACCCCACACTAGAACATGTAGTGAGAACCTTACTATCAAAGTAATAAGGGACAAACCAACATAACAGTGTGTGATGCCAGTCACCATGATGAGTGATCTCATTCACCATGGTGTGTGATGACAGTCACTATAGTGAGTGATCTTAGTCACCATGGTGAGTGATCTCAGTCACCATGGTGTGTGATGACAGTCACTATAGTGAGTGATGTCAGTCACCATGGTGAGTGACCTCAGTCACCATGGTGTGTGATGTCAGTCTTCATGGTGACTGATGTCAGTTTTCATGAGTTATGTCAGTCTTAATGGTGAGTGATGTCAGACTTCATGGTGAATACTGTCAGTCTTCATGGTGAGTGATCTGTCACCATGGGGAGTGATGTCAGTCACCATGGTGAATGATGTCAGTCACCATGGTGAGTGATGTCAATCACAATGGTGAGTGATGTCAGTTACGATAAAGAATGATTTCAGTCACCTTGGTGAGTGATGTCAGTCACCATGGTGAGTGATCTCAGTCATAATGGTGAGTGATGTCAATCACCATAGTGAGTGATGTCAGTCACCATGGTGAGTGATGTCAGTCACCATGGTGAGTGATCTCAGTCACCAGGGTGAGTGATGTCAATCACCATGGTCAGTGATGTCAGTCACCACTGTGAGTGATGTCAGTCGCCATGGTGAGTGATCTTAGTAACCATGGTGAGTGATTCCAGTCACCATGGTGAGTGATTCCAGTCACCATGGTGAGTGATACCAGTCACCATGGTGAGTGATGCCAGTCACCATGGTGAGTGATTCCAGTCATCATGAGTGATGCCAGTCACCATGGTGAGTGATACCAGTCACCATGGTGAGTGATGCCAGTCACCATGGTGAGTGATTCCAGTCATCATGAGTGATGCCAGTCACCATGGCGAGTGATCTTAGTCACCATGATGTGTGATGCCAATCACCATGGCGAGTGATCTCAGTCACCATGGTGAGTGATGTCAGTCATCATGGTAAGTGATCTCAGTCACCATGGTGAGTGATGTCAGTCACCATGGTGTGTGATGTCAGTCATCATGGTGAGTGATGTCAATCATGGTAAGTGATCTCAGTCACCATGGTGTGTGATGTCAGTCACTATAGTGAGTGATGTCAGTCACCATGGTGAGTGATCTCAGTCACCATGGTGTGTGATCTCAGTCACCATGGTGTGTGATGCCAGTCACCATCTTGAGTGATCTCAGTCACCATGGTGTGTGATGTCAGTCTTCATGGTGAGTGATGTCAGTCTTCATGATGAGTGATGTCAGTCTTCATGGTGAGTGATGTCAGTCTTCATGGTGAGTGATGTCAGACTTCATGTTGAGTACTGTCAGTCTTCACCATGGTGAGTGATGTCAGTCACCATGGTGAATGATGTCAGTCACCATGGTGAGTGATGTCAATCACAATGGTGAGTGATGTCAGTTACTATAAAGAATGATATCAGTCACCTTGGTGAGTGATGTCAGTCACCATGGTGAGTGATCTCATTCATAATGGTGAGTGATGTCAATCACCAGTGAGTGATGTCAGTCACCATGGTGAGCGATGTCAGTCACCATGGTGAGTGATCTCAGTCACCAGGGTGAATGATGTCAATCACCACGGTCAGTGATGTCAGTCACCATGGTTTGTAATGCCAACCACCATGGTGAGTGATGTCTGTCACCATAGTGAGTGATCTCAGTCACCATGGTGAGTGATCTCAGTCACCATGGTGTGTGATGCCAGTCACCATGGTGAGTGATGTTGGTCAACATGGTGTAAGATGTCAGTCACCATGGTGAGTGATGTCAGTCACCATGGTGTGTGTTGTCAGTCAACATGGTGAGTGATGTTGGTCAACATGGTGTGTGATGTCAGTCACCATGGTGAGTGATGTCAGTCACTATGGTGTGTGATGCCAGTCACCATGGTGAGTGATGTCAGTCACTATGGTGACTGATCTCAGTCACCATGGTGAGTGATGTCAGTCACCATGGTGTGTGATGGCAGTCACCATCGTTAGTGATGTAAGTCACAATGATGTGTGATGGCAGTCACCATCGTTAGTGATGTCAGTCACCATAGTGAGTGTTGTCAGCCACAATGGTGAGTGATGTCAATCACCATGGTGAGTGATGTCAGTCACCATGGTGAGTGATGTCAGTCACCATGGTGTGTGATGCCAGTCACAATGGTGAGTGATCTCAGTCACCATGGTGAGTGATGTCAGTCACCATGGTGAGTGATGTCAGTCACCATGGTGAGTGATCTCGGTCACCATGGTGAGTGATGTCAGTCACTATAATGAGTGATATCAGTCACCATGGTGAGTGATGTCAGTCACCATGGTGAGTGATCTCAATCATGGTGAGTGATGTCAATCACCATCTGTGAGTGATGTCAGCCACCATGGTGAGTGATGTCAGTCACCATGGTGAGTGATGTCAGTCACCATGGTGAGTGATATCAGTCACCATAGTGAGTGACCTCAGTTTCCATATTGAATGATGTCAGTCACCATAGCAAGTGATGTCAGTCACCATGGTGAGTGATCTCAGTCACCATGGTGTGTGATGCCAGCCAAGATGGTGAGTGATGTCAGTCACCATAGTGAGTGATCTCAGTCACCGTGGTGTGTGATGTCAGTCACCATGGTGAGTGATCTCAGTCACCATGGTGTGTGATGCCAGTCACCATGGTGAGTGTTCTCAGTCACCTTGTTGAGTGATGTCAGTCACCATGGTGAGTGATGTCAGTCACCATGGTGTGTATTGTCAGTCAACATAATGAGTGATGTTGATCAACATGGTGAGTGATGTCAGTCACCATGGTGAATGTCACCATTGTGTGTGATGTCAGTCACTATGGTGACTGATCTCAGTCACCAGTCACCATGGTGAGTGATGTCAGTCACTATGGTGTGTGATCTAAGTCACCATGGTGAGTGATGTCAGTCACCATGGTGTGTGATGGTAGTCTCCATCATTAGTGATGTCAGTCACTATGGTGTGTGATGTCAATCAACATGGTGAGTGGTGTCAGTCACCATGTTCTGTGATGTTAGTCATCATTTTGAGTGATGTCAGTCACCATAGTGTGTGATGTTAGTCAGTATGGTGAGTGATGTGAATCTTCATATTGGAGGTGAGTATTCGGCAATCGTGGAGAGAGCTCAGACTGAGCTCTCTCCACGATTGCTATGTTTGAAAGGTGCTTTGAACTGACCACAGATACATGTACTCTATTGACTCTAAAGGAGTTTTGGAAGGATCACTTTAATATCCTCAATTGTGTAAACCTTATAGGTAAGGCTTGGGAGGGAGTGACTAAGAGGACCTTGAACTCTGCTTGGAAGAAACTGTGGCCAGAATGTGTAGACAAAAGGGATTTTGAAGGGTTTGAGGCTAACCCTGGGAATCCTATGTCAGTTCAGGAATCCATTGTGGCATTGGGAAAGTCCTTGCAGTTGGAGGTTAGTGGGGAGGATGTGGAAGAGTTGGTGGCGGAGGACAATGATGAACTAACCACTGATGAGCTGCTAGATCATCTTCAACAGCAAGAGGCCAGACCTGAGGAAACTGCTTCAGAGGAGGGGATAGAGAAATTGACCAAGTTGCCTACTTCAAAGATTACGGAAATGTGTGCAAAGTGGATTGAAGTGCAAACCTTTTTTGATGAAAATCACCCTGACACAGCTACTGCAAGCCATGTTGGCAACCTGTACACTGACAATGTTGTGATCCACTTTAGGAAAGTCATAAAGGAACGAGAGGTACAGGCCTCTATGGACAGATATGTTGTGCGACAGAAATCCAGTGACTCTCAAGCTGGTCCTAGTGGCATTAAAAGAAGAAGAAGGGAAGTAACCCCAGAAAAGAACTTGCTACCTCAAGTCCTAAGGGAGGGGGATTCCCCTTCTAAACATTAAAAACTTCGACACTCTCCCCTCCTCCCATCCCATCAATCATCACCAGATCTTCATTAAAGGTAAGTGTCAATTATTCTATTGTGAGTATTCTATTGTTATTATTGTTATTGTAATTATTCTATTGCATTAAACTTAATATTTCATGTGGTAAAAGTTTTTTTTTTTTCATACTTTTGGGTGTCTTGCACGGATTAATTTGATTTCCATTATTTCTTATGGGGAAAATTGATTTGCTTTCCAATAATTTTGCTTTACGATGAGCTCTCGGGAACGGATTAATAACGTGAACTGGGGGTCCACTGTATACGTTTGCACCGTTTAAGGGTTAAGTAGATATGTATTAGGATAAGTCTGCCCAAAATGCCCCGGCATGATGGCAGCTTTCTTTGTACTTAACTAATCAAAATTGTAAATACACATTGTAACCTTGCAAAGAAATAAAATCTTTATCTTTACGAGCAAAATAAAATAGAAAAAAATGGAGGAAAAATAACAAAAGAAAAAATTCAGGTAAAGAGCTCAATACATAAAACAATATTTTATGGATTTTACAGTGGTAAGTGCATGGCTCGCCATATTATTGTGAATCTATTAACAAAGTTTACAGCATCATATGAAGGTGATACTCTCAAACTCTCTTAATTAACCTGGAGAAGAAGCCAAAACTACAAACTGGGGGAGAAGAGCAACTGAAAAAAAACCTTAAAAAACTGTTCTTGCTAAGAAAAGTCTCATGTTGCAGAACAAGGTTTCACTTGAACAGCATTACTTGTTTGCAATCGTCTCATTATGATTTCTTGAGTCGTGATGACGGCTCTGAGGGGACTTGAGCTAGAGTTCATCATGGCCACACTGGTGGGAGATTTGTCTGTAAAAACTTGTATTTGTGGTCACATATATATTATATCTAGGTAGTAGGTTGGTAGACAGCAACCACCCAGGCAGGTACTACCGTCCTGCCAAGTAAGTGTAAAACGAAAGCCTGTAATTGTTTTACATGATAGTAGGATTGCTGGTGTCCTTTTTTCTGTCTCATGAACATGCAAGATTTCAGGTACGTCTTGCTACTTCTACTTACACTTAAATCACACTACACATAAAGTGGTCCCTCAATAATCGTCCTGCCTGAAAGTCGTCCATTTCGGAAATACACTGTAGTCCCGTTATTTCGTCTAAACATTGGCTCGCAAATGGTCCATTAACTCGCTAATCATCTTTTGTCCTGGACACATACTCAAGGCTCTGAGCCGCCTATGCCTCTCTTCCCAGCCAGTGTGCCATTGTTAACCAGTGAGCGACGGTCCCCTCACGTGTTCATACGAAATATTTCATAATATTCCATTCATTTTAGTGCTTGCAAGTGCTAAATAAGCTACCATGCCTCCAAAGAAAGCTCCTAGTGCCAAGCCTTTGGTAAAGAAGGTGAGAAATACGACTGAATTTAAGAAAACCATTATTGAACAATATGAAAGTGGTGTACGTGTGGGCGAACTGGCCAGGATGTATAACAAATCCCGTACAACCATGTCTTCCATCGTAGCCAAGAAAAAGGAAATCAAGGAAGCTCTTGTTGCAAAGGGGGTAAATATGCTGACAAAAATGAGATCACCAGTACTCGAAGATGTTGAGAAGTTATTATTGGTGTGGATAAACAAGAAACAATTAGCAGGAGATAGTCTTATGACGTCGCTTATTTGTGAAAAGGCTAGGCAGTTGCATGACGATTTGGTAAAGAAATTGCGTGCAACTAGTGGCGATGTGAGTGAATTTAAGGCCAGCAAAGGCTGGTTTGAGAGATTTAAGAAGCGTACACAGTGTGATAAGGCATGGTGAGGCTGCCAGTTTGGACCAAAAAGAGGCTGAAAAATATGTACAGGAATTCAAGGAGTACATAGAGGCTGAAGGACTGAAACCTGAACACATGCTCAGTTGTGACAAAACAGGCCTCTTTTGGAAGAAAATGCCAAAGAGGACCTACATTACTCAGGAAGAAAAAGCACTGCCAGGACACAAGCCTATGAAAGACAGGCTGACGCTCATGTTCTGTGCTAATGCTAGTGGGGATTTCAAAGTGAAGCCATTACTAGTGAACCATTCTGAAAATCCCAGTGTGTTTTGGAGATCTAATAATAAGGCATGGGTCACGAGGGACATTTTCGTCGAAGGGGATTCTCCGTCCAAACAGTAATTCAATCTCTCTCCTCCTCCAGTCTTCCATACACTAAGAAGAATCTCCAATAAAGCTAAGTGTCATGCTGTTAATGTTTCATTCATCATGTGCCATTGTACTGTTTATGTACTACATCTACATTTCATGTAATAAATTTTTTGTTTTAATACTTCTGGGTGTTAGGAACGGATTAATTGTATTTACATTATTTCTTATGGGGAAAATTGATTCGAAAATCATCTATTTCGATAATAGTCCCACTTCCAGGAATGGATTATGGACGATAATTGAGGGACCACTGTACATGTACAAGCATATATATACACACCCCTCGGTTTTTCTTCTATTTTCTTTCTAGTTCTTGTTCCTGTTTATTTCCTCTTATCTCCATGGGGAAGTGAAACAGAATTCTTCCTCCGTAAGCCATGCGTGTTGTAAGAGGCGACTAAAATGCCGGGAGCAAGGGGCTAGTAACCCCTTCTCCTGTACATATTACTAAATGTAAAATGAGAAACTTTCGTTTTTCCTTTTGGGCCACCCCGCCTTGGTGGGATACGGCAGGTGTGTTGAAAGAAGAAGATATATGTTATAATAAAAAAGAAGCGCTAAACCACAAGGTTTATACAGTGCAGCAGGGCAGGAAAGGATGCAGAGGTAATGGGTAGCATGAGGGAGAGGAATGATTATTAGGTTACAAAGTACGGCGGGGCAGCGAATAGTGCAGGGGTAGAGGGTAGCTAGAGATTAAGGTGGAAAGGACTGAGGAGAGTGCTAGAGACATCATCATCAGAGTTTGTGTAGTAAATCAGTTGCTGTCAAAAAGTTAATGAGAGAGTCTGGATTAAAGGAGGGTCCATCAACAAGAAGGGAAGTAAAGAAAAGGCAGCAGAGTGGAGACGACATTGGAGGTAAATTCTGCATGCTGGTTGATAGAATGGGCAGTCCAACACAATGTGGCTAACAGATATTAGAACTTGACAATTCTCACAGAGAGGAACAAGACACCTCTCCACGAGATACCCATAAGTAAGACAAGTGTGGTCGATGTGAAGACAAGAGAGAGTAGTCTCCCAACCTCGACACTGATGACAAAAAGACGGCCAGAAACCTATACTCGGTTTAACAGAATGAAGTTTGTTATAGAGCAGATCAGACCAACGTTGTTGCCAACGGGTGCAAAGATGGGTAGCAAATGCAGCAAAATAGTCCATGAATGGAACACCTCTGTATGAAACTGGGAGGCCATGTACTTCTGACAGTGCAGCAGTGTCTGCCTGTTCATTGCCCTGTACATCAACATGACCAAGGACCCAACTTTGTGGTCACGGTGATGCCTATGCTAACCTTCCTATGGTGTACAAATATGCCTAGTTGGATGAATCTTATTGTAGCCAGCTGGCCCAGTGGCTAACGAGTCGGTCTGGAGTTTTATGACTCGCTTGCTGCGAGTTCAATACCCGCCTGTACTGTGCTTTGTGTACAATAGTGTCATTATGATCTCTTGAGTAATTACTTGTGTAGAATTTC
The DNA here is from genome assembly GCF_038502225.1 of Cherax quadricarinatus. Taxonomy (NCBI): domain Eukaryota; kingdom Metazoa; phylum Arthropoda; class Malacostraca; order Decapoda; family Parastacidae; genus Cherax; species Cherax quadricarinatus. Next base: position 37,831,333 of record NC_091301.1, on the reverse strand, counting down.
ATCAAACTATACACAACAAAATATTGTCCGAGTTAAAACTTTTCTTCACTACTGTCATAAGTATATCATTGGAAACAAAAGTTGTCTTCACAGAATGGTAAATCTTTGGATGATTTATATGAGTAGGTAGTAACTGCTATAATTACTGCAAACTTTCATTTTTTTATGATATACAACATATTACAGATGGGACATCTGCTTTGTAGCTGCTAGTGCAGCTACGAAGCAGATGTAGAAGAAGAACATGATGTTGCTGGGATTTACATAAAAGATGGTCATAATATAACTGATTTTATTTATCCATCAAAGTATGTACATAAAAGCCATTAATACTTATGCACATGAATGGTCTTTTTAAAGATTTGTTAAAGAATGTGAAATATATAAACATTATGTTAACAAATGTTCATAAATATTAATTTATATAAGCTAACAAAAAGCTAATGTCAAATGGGAGGACATTAAACTTTCCAAAATATTTATAGTTACATTAAAATTACTGCAAGATTTAATTTTAAGGATTAAAGGTGCAACATTAGTGATTTTCATAAATTTAGAAGGGGTATAAGAGAGATTATATCATATACAACTACAAAACAGTACAATTAATATTAAAAAATAATTCTGTCAAGTAAGTCAATGGCATTTCTAAATAATATTTTGCAAAATATAAGAACATAAAAACATATAAAAGTTTAGTCAGCCACAATACAGCCTCTCCTCACTTAATGACGGAGTTCTGTTCCTAATACCGTGTCAATAAAAAAATTCATCGCTAAACGGGGAACATACTATAATGGTAGTGGGTTTATGTCAACCATCTTTGATATTGCTTTAATGTCACCTTTACCCCATTTATAACATTTTTAGTATATTTTTAAATGGTTATATAGTAACAAATAGAATAGAGGAAATCAGCTCTAATATACATTATTTAAGTATGCATATTGGTCAGAGAGCCCATCGTAAGTCAGAGTCGTCAGTAAAGGAGTATGTCACTAAGTGAGGAGAAGCTGTATAACAAGATACAGCAGTACCCATTTAAACAAAAAAATTAAATTCATGGAAAAACATTTTGTCAGATGAATTTTCATTCACTGAACACTTTTTTACAATGGCTTTCATTATGTGTTGCAACTATGACAAAACTTGGAGAATATTGATGTTTATTGTGAACTTGAGCTGTACTCTCTGCCCTCATATAGTGTTAATTATGTATCAGTTTAGCACTGCCATAAACACTGTGAATTATATTATACTCATACTGAATCTGCCTGTGAAAAATACAAAATGCATGGAAACTTAAGATTACATGAATTTAGTCAAGTTTTTCAGATGTGGTATGAAGACTTGTATGATACAGGTTGTCATCACTGAACTCAGTGATGACACATGAAGCACTGTCACCAATTGTCTTCTCTTCACCCCCTCTATTTTTCTTATACAATAAAAAGAACATAACATTATTTTAAATTAATTCCTACTCTTTAAGCAGCTTTTTAACTTATTATTTTATTTAACACACCGGTGATCTTCCACTGAGACAGGGTGATTCGCCCCCCCTCACTTTTTTAATTAATACCTGTGTTACTTTTTTTTTTATTAACACATCGGCCAATTCACACCAAGGCAGGGTGGCCTGAAAAAAACTTTCATCATCATTCACTCGATCACTGTCTTGCCAGAGGGGTGCTTTACACTACAGTTATAAAACTGCAACAGTAACACCCCTCCTTCAGAGTGCAGACACTGTAGTTCCCATCTTCAGGACCCAAAAAAGAATTAATATTTTCACCATAACTGTCTTGCCAGAGGCATGCCAATACTACAGTTCAAAATTGCAAATATCTCCACCCCCTCCTTAAGAGTGCAGGCACTGTACTTCCCACTTCCAGACTCTAAGTCCTGCTAACCAGTTTCCCTGAATCCCTTCATAAATGTTACCTTGTTCACACTCTAACAGCACATCAAATTATAAAAACCAATTGCCTCCACTTATTTCCATCTAACAAAATCATACACACTTGCTGCATGTCTAAGCCCCTCATACACAAAACCTCCTTTATTCCCCTTCCCTTCAACCTTTACCAGGATGACCCTTACTCTGCCTTCCCTCCACGACAGTTATATGCTCTCCAAGACATCCTAATTTGTTCTAAGCTACGGATTCTCTGCATAATACTCACACTACACAAGCTTCACAATCATATAAGTGTTGGTACCACTATACAATGAGACCCCCATATCTGTGGATCCTGTATTCACTGTTTCAGTTATCTGCTGTTTCCCATGGCCCAAATATAACCCTTAATTTTGCTTAATAATGGCTTCAAAGCCTAAAAGAAGCCATGAAGTACTTACCATCAGTGAAAAAGTGATAATTCTCCACTTATTGTTGATAATTTATCAATTAAACTTGATAACAGGTATGTATGTAAATGAAAAATGATTTATACATAGGGTTAGCTACTATCTGCAGTTTCTGTGTCTGTGGCAGGTCCTTGGAATGTATCCCCCACAGATACAGAGGTCTTACTGTACTTTCATACATTCCCCTTTTTGCTTCCACATATGCCTCGGTGCACCACTCACCTTTTTACTTCATCAATTCTATGGTTCAATTTGTCTTTCACAGACCCAACTACTGACAAGTCTGCTCCAAAATATCTGAACACATTTTATTTTTCCATACTCCCCCTCTCCAATCCAATATCCAATCTTTCATTACCTAAATTTTTTGCTACCTCATCACATTCCTCTTTCCTATGTTCACTTTTTATTTCCTTATTTTACACACCCTCCATAATTCATCCACCATCCTTAGCAACTTCTCTTCAGAATCTCCCAAGAGCACAGTATCATCATCAAAAACTAGCTGTGACAACTCCCATTTCATGTTAGATTCTTTCTCTTTTAATACCACAACTCTCCCCAACACCCAAGCATTCACTTCTCTTACAACTCTATCTGTAAATACGTATATTAAACAACTATGGTGACATCACACATCCCTGTCTAAGGCCTACTTTTACTGGAAAATAATCTCCCTCATTATTATTATACATGAGGGCACCTACATACAAATACCCCAAACCAAACATATCCACATTTACAAAGGGGACACTTAAGAAACAAGTACAAATGTGTGCAAAGAATACCATCCTTTGGTTTCTATACAAACAACTCATTGCCAAGTTGATGAAAATATTTGTTGAGAGGCCCTTTTAACCCTTTGACTCTTGCAGGCCCCTTTCTGAAACTGTCATTCTATGTCGCAAAATATTCGAAAAAAAAAATTATTTTTTCTTATGAAAATGTTAAGATTATTTTTCTGATGGTTTTAGTCCATCTCTCTGAGACAGGGAGCTTGACAGACAGACAAATAGACAGACAGACATGTTTGTGTACCAGCGAAAACAAAGTGAGGGCAATGCTCATCAAACGTCACCTCTAATCTTTTCTTATCAGCTGCACCCTTCCCCACACTCGTGTATGCTCATCAAACGTCAGCTCTTATCAGATGTTATCTCAGCTTATCATGTCACTGTCAGGGGTGGACTTTGTTTATCATGCTTCAAGGGAACTTATTATTACCTTTTCTTTTTCTCCCCCCTCCTTCTCCTCCTCCTCCATCTCCTCTTCCTCCATCTCCTCCTCCTCTTTCTCCCCTCCTCCTTCTCTTCCTCCTTCTCCTCTTCTTCCTCCCCTCCTTCTCCTCCTCCTCCTCCTCCTTCTCCCCTCCTCCTTCTCCCCCTCCTCCTTCTCCTCCATCTCCTCCTCCTCCTCTTCCTCCATCTCCTCCTCCTCCTTCTCCTCTTTGTCTTTCTCTTCCTCCTTCTTCATTCTCCTTCATTCTTCTGGTATCCTGGGTATTGCTTTTGGTCTCAAACTCCTCAAAACCATGAAATTGATCTTCACTGACACTTCCATCTGTGTTAGAGCATCACTTGGGAAGAGAAAGAGTCCCAGATTTCCTGGGGAGTCACATACAGTGGACCCTCGACCAACGTTGGCATCGTCAAACGTTAAATCCAACTAGCGATACATTTTAACGCAAAAATTTTGCCTCAACTAGCGCTAAAAAACCCAACCAACGCTATTCGTTCAGTTCGAGATGCGTCCACTTGTGGCCTGAGCACGCCTCACTTGTCCCGTGGGTGCCAGTGTTTACAAGCCAGCCAGCCACCACGGTCCCATCCAAACACACAATCGGAACATTTCATATTATCACAGCGTTTGTAGTGATTGCACCTGCAAAATAAGTCACCATGGGCCCCAAGAAAGCTTCTAGTGCCAACCCTACAGCAAAAATGGTGAGAATTACTATGGATATGAAGAAAGAGATCATTGCTAAGTATGAAAGTGGAGTGCATGTCTCCGAGCCAGCCAGGTTGTACACAAAACCCCAATCAACTATCGCTACTATTGTGGGCAAGAAAACGGCAATCAAGGAAGCTATTCTTGCCAAAGGTGCAACTATGTTTTCGAAACTGAGATCGCAAGTGATAGAAGATGTTGAGAGACTGTTATTGGTGTGGATAAACGAAAAACAGATAGCAGGAGATAGCATCTCTCAAGCGATCATATGTGAAAAGGCTAGGAAGTTGCATGACGATTTAATTAAAAAAATGCCAGCAACTAGTGGTGATGTGAGTGAATTTAAGGCCAGCAAACGTTGGTTTGAGAGATTTAAGAATTGTAGTGGCATACATAGTGTGATAAGGCTGCCAGTTCGGACCACAGAGCGGCTGAAAAATATGTGCAGGAATTCTTCAAGGAGTACATAGACAGTGAAAGACTGAAACCTGAACAAGTGTTTAATTGTGACAAAACAGGCCTGTTTTGGAAGAAAATGCCAAACAGGACCTACATTATTATTATTATTTTATTATTATCACACTGGCCGATTCCCACCAAGGCAGGGTGGCCCGAAAAAGAAAAACTTTCACCATCATTCACTCCATCACTGTCTTGCCAGAAGGGTGCTTTACACTACAGTTTTTAAACTGCAACATTAACACCCCTCCTTCAGAGTGCAGGAGGAAAAGGCACTCCCAGGACATAAGCCTATGAAAGACAGGCTTACTCTCTTGATGTGTGCCAATGCTAGTGGTGATTGCAAAGTGAAGCCTTTATTGGTGTATCACTCTGAAACTCCCAGAGTGTTCAGGAAAAACAATGTCCTCAAGGCTAATTTGTGTGTGCTGTGGAGGGCAAACAGTAAGGCATGGGTCACTAGGGACTTTTTCTATGACTGGTTACACCATGCATTTGGCCCCACTGTGAAAAATTACCTCCTGGAAAATAAATTGGACCTTAAGTGCTTCCTGGTATTAGACAATGCTCCTGGTCATCCTTCAGACTTGGCAGACCGACTTTCTGTGGACATGAGCTTCATTTAGGTGAAGTTTTTGCCTCCTAATACCACTCCTCTCCTGCAGCCCATGGACCAGCAGGTCATTGCAAACTTCAAGAAACTGTACACAAAAGCTATGTTTGAAAGGTGCTTTGTAGTGACCTCAGAAATTCAATTGACTCTAAGAGAGTTTTGGAGAGATCACTTTAGCATCCTTAATTGTGTAAACATTGTAGGGAAGGCTTGGGAGGAAGTGACTAAAAGGACCTTGAACTCTGCTTGGAAGAAACTGTGGCCAGAATGTGTAGACAAAAGGGATTTTGAAGGGTTTGAGGCTAACCCTGGGAATCCTATGCCAATCAAGGCAAAATTTTTGTGTTAAAATGTATCGCTATAGCCTATGTTAGGTCCTTAATTGATTATGCTGCTCCCATGTTGATATTAGCTAGAGAAAGTTCCCTCCGACCCTTGGAGTTAATGCAAAATGAAGCTCTCAGGACTATTCTTGGCTGTCCCAGATCTACAAAAGTTCTTAACATGAGGAAGGAGCTTGGTATTTCTAGAATCAGTGATAGGATTGTTGAAATTAACACTGTACTCGGTATTAGAATGTTGAGAAACGAACCAGACACTGTCACAGTGAATCTTACCAAGTGTCTGGAGGTAAATACACACAGATCTAAATGGATTGTGAAAACGTGCAATTGCATTAAGTTTTATAACCTGCATGAACTGTATCACTGTAGGCAACAAGAGCATTTCACCCCTCCATGGAAGATGTGTTCATTTAATATCACATACCTACAAGTCCCTCCCAAGAAGCTCATTGCTAGTAATCCCTTCCTTAAATCTCTTGTTAGAGCAACTGCTCAAGAAGAAATTTTTCGCCTAGCTGGTAGTAATAAGTTATCACAAGTTATATACACTGATGGATCTAAACAGGAGTCTTCTGGCAGGGCTGCATCTGCTCTTGTTGCCACCTCCCTAGTTAAGAACGATAATAAATTTGTTGAGTTAGGCATAAGAATTAACAACTGGGCGTCTACACTGCAAACTGAATTGTTTGCAATCCTAATGGCGCTAAAGCTAACCTATGACACTGAGCTTGACTCTATCATCATTACTGATTCTATGTCATCATTGAAGGCTCTTGGCTCATATAATGACTCCAACAACATGCTCATTGGGGAAGCCAGGTATAGATACTCAAAAATTAGGGACAAAGGAATTAATGTACAATTGCTATGGATCCCATCACACATTGGATTACTCCTTCATGATAAAGTTGATATGTTAGCCAAGAAGAGTATCCAGAAGGAGAACGTAGAATATAACTTTGGTATAACTGTGTCTAGCATTAGGAATAATATTAGGAGAGAAGTAAATAATGAAGATGATTGTTATAGGAATGCAGTTAGAAGCCTGAGTAGATCTATAACCCACTATGATAACATGAACGTAGATAAGTATGTTTATGGAGCAACTTGCAATGTGAACAGACTGACTGATGTTGTAGTGGCCAGGCTTAGGCTTGGTTACAAGTACTTCTGGCAGTTTGGGAGACACACAGATGATGATCAAACTAAATGTAAATTATGTGATCAGGCATATGGTCACTCTCTTGAACACTATGTGCTTAATTGTCCACTTATTGAGGAATACAGAGACAGACAGTATAATAACCTATGTGACATGTCAAGATATCTTATTAATGAAAATAAGATACCAGATATACTAAGCAAATTTCCTAAATTTGCTTGTAACAGATAAGTGAACTATAGATATGTAGATATAAATCCATATGTATTCCTGTTAACCCTTTGGGGCCTAGTTCCTAGGCCTTTTGTGTATCCATATGCTCTCGCGCTACCGTCCACAGGATGGATATGGGGTGCACAATAAACTAGCCACTTCGGTGGCAAAATCTAAATCTAGGCGGATTTAACGTTATGCGATGCGTTCGTTAGGCGAGGGTCCACTGTATACGACCAAAACAGTCAAAGGGTTAAACAATGACTCCTGATATATATAGAACAATATGCAACTAGAGCAAGACAGAAAAATGTTTAATTTCATCATATACTGAACAGCAAATAATCAAAATAAATTTTGAGAAAATGTTTTTACTATCTCTTACACAGATCTATGTTACTGATGCCAGCACTGCTTATGTAGATCTATGTTTTGAGCTCAGCTCCTCAGAAAAACTGTGAGTAATAAATTCTGGCTTAGATTTAAGAAAATTGGCCTGTGCAGTAAGTGTGCACAGTATAAAAAAAAAAAATCCTACCACAAGTGGTGCATGATGGGAAAAGCTAACCTCTGACTTTGTGCTTGGTGTGAAAGAGCAAATTTCAGGTATTTTCTAGGATGGTTTCTATGGTTTTATTGGCTCTTTCTTGTTATCATTTGAAAGAATGGAAGATATACTACTAAAATAGAGATGATCATAGTTTATCTGAGGATCAGAAATATTAAATTCTTGAAGAGAGAATCTTTTCCCGATGGTAATGACACCAAAAGTAAAAAATTTGATAGAAAACTTGCGGAATTACGCTCTTGCAAAGATAACGGTCTTGGTGATATTTATGCATTGGTGATTTTGCCCACTTTGACCCCTATTTTCAGGCAATTCCATTGTTCCAGTCAATCAAACTCATAGCTATTTTGCTAGAACTCCTTTTGTTCTATCAACTGAGTACCAGAAGCAACTCATTTACTGATTTCAACTTCACAATAAAGTGATCAGAAATTGGTAATTTGGCCAATTTCATGCAAAATTCAAGGAAGGCCAATTTCAAAATAGTGTCCAGAATTAACAATACAAACATTCCTAGCACTAACATAACATTTTCTCTGTTCATTAGTCACATCTCGAGGCCCCTCTTTTATTACACTTGCTTTCCATCTTAAAGTACTTTTAGTCCATAAACCATTCAAAATCATCTCTAGTTTTGTAATATATCTTCCATTCTATCAAATGAGACCAAGAAAACGAGAATACAACCATAAATACCATACAAAAGTACACAGAGCAAAATTGTTGGTTTTAAACGAATAACATGGTAGGAGCCTACCAACTTTCTCTCGCAGGATTCAAAGCCGCTAGAATTTTGGCATAATATTACGGGGCTGACAGTGAAAGGGTTAAGCTAAATTATTAATTTGAGCCATACAAATGCTTTTGCTGATGCCTTTGGAATTTAGTGACATAATACTGTATGCACTTAGTCCCATCTGATACAAAAAATTGTAGATAGTAACAAAAATCTTCCAAAATACATATCACCAACTCCATGTTACTGGCCATTCCTCCTGAAATTAGAAAAAAACTTCATTTTAGTTTCAGAAGACTCCAACTTTAAAAATCTAACAGTCTCTCTCATGCTAATGAAGAATTACATAATAACACACAAATTATTTAACCCTTTCAGGGTCCATGCCATAGATCTACAGCTTTACGTTGAGGGTCCAAACCGTAGATCTATGCCAAAATTCTAGCGGTGTCAAATTTAGTGCGAGAAGGCTGATAGGCCTACATCTGAGAGAATGGGTCTGGGTGGTCAGTGTGCACACTACAGAAAAAATCTGGACGCCCGTATGGCATTGTGGGAATGCCGACACAGTAGCTTTGTTCATCATGCCTGGCGGCAAGGAAGCTCTCACTCCCAACTCACTCTCCGGGCGAATTCTGACTCTCCTCTTCACAACTTACAGTTCTAAGACTGATGGAAGTGGAGCTGAAGACGAATTCTATGGTTTTGAACCATATGGTACCATTGTGTCATGTCATACAATGGTATCATATGGTACACTGTACCATATGGTACACTGTACCATATGGTACTTTATACCATATGGTACATTATACCATATGGTACATTATACCATATGGTATACTGTACCATATAGTACAGGGACCCTAATGGAAATAAGTCTGTCTGACTTTTTTGGGTTATCCTAGGTTCTCCAAACATATGCTGCTAAGTATGATATTCTATGTAACTTTATTTGTGTATACCTAAATAAACTTACTTATGATGCCACATGCGCTTGAGTAAGTTTATTCAGGAATACAGAAATACAATTACACGGATTATTATACATAGCAGCATATGTATAAAATACTAGGATAACCCAAAAAAGTCAGGGTGACTTATTTCCATAGGGATCCCTGTATCTGTACCATATGGTGTCCTGTACTGTATGGTACCCTGTACCATATGGCACCCTGTGCCATATGGCACCCTGTGCCATATGGTACCCTGCACAATATGGTACCCTGCACAATATGGTACCCTGCACCATATGTTATCCTGTACTGCACAGTACCCTATACCATATAGCACAATGTACCATATGGTACCCTGTAACATATGGTACCGTGTGCCATATGGTCAATAGGAGGTGTTGGTGGCATGAGACACCAGCCAAAACTGAGTGGTGACACAAGCTAGCTACTGACTCAGCAGTTTCCAAGACAAAGCGCTTTGCCATCCACCTCAAGGAACATGTTGAGTGGCTGTACATTTGTAAATATATAATCGAACATTACTAATATACAACATTTTTGCATATTTTTGTTGTAAACAATTATTGTAAACAAAACAATGATGAAAATATAAGTGTGTTTGTGAATACAACAGTACCATATAGTACCATATGGTACAATGAACCATATGGTATCATTGTGCTGTATGGTACAATATACCATATGGTACCATTACACCATATGGTACCACTGTATCATATGGTACCACTGTACCAAATGGTGCCATTGTATCATATTCTACCATATGGAATTATTGTATCATGTGCCATGGTACCATATGGTACAATTGTACTATATGGTACCATTGCACCCTATGGCACCAGTGTACCATATGGTACTATATGGTACCATTGTATTCAACACAATAACCACAATAATATTTTCATCATTTTGTGTACAATAGACTGGAGAATACACTAGACCTCATCTTCACTAACAATGATGATCTGATACGAAATGTCACTATATAAAAAACAATATGCTCAGATCACAACATAATTGAGGTTCAGACATGTATGCGTGGAGCCCCAGACCAACATAAGGAGATTAGACACGAGGGAGCATTCACCAAATTCAACTTCAATAACAAAAACATAAAGTGGGACCAAGTAAACCAAGTCCTAACCGATATAAGCTGGGAAGATATACTAAGCAACACAGACCCCAACTTATGCCTAGAACAGATTAACTTGGTGGCACTCGATGTATGCACAAGGCATATTCCTCTAAGAAAAAGGAGGAGTAGATGTAAAATAGAAAGAGACAGGCGCTCCCTTTACAGGCGACGGAAAAGAATAACAGAGCAGCAAAAAGAGGTCAATATATCTGAAATGCGTAGGGAGACACTGGTCAGAGAAACAGCAAGCATTGAACTTAAGCTAAAGGAATCTTATAGGAGTCAGGAATCGCGGGAAGAACTAAAAGCCATAAATGAAATCGAAAGAAACCCAAAGTATTTCTTCTCCTATGCCAAATCAAAGTCGAGAACAACGTCCAGTATTGGGCCCCTACTTAAACAAGATGGGTCCTACACAGATGACAGCAAGGAAATGAGTGAGCTACTCAAGTCCCAATATGACTCAGTTTTTAGCAAGCCGCTAACCAGACTGAGAGTCGAAGATCAAAATGAATTTTTTATGAGAGAGCCACAGAATTTGGTTAACACAAGCCTATCTGATGTTATCCTGACGCCAAATGACCTCGAACAGGCGATAAATGACATGCCCATGCACTCTGCCCCAGGGCCAGACTCATGGAACTCCGTGTTCATCAAGAACTGCAAGAAGCCCCTATCACGAGCTTTTACCATCCTATGGAGAGGGAGCATGGACACGGGGGTCGTCCCACAGTTACTAAAAACAACAGACATAGCCCCACTCCACAAAGGGGGCAGTAAAGCGATAGCAAAGAACTACAGACCGATAGCACTAACATCCCATATCATAAAAATCTTTGAAAGGGTCCTAAGAAGCAAGATCACCACCCATCTAGAAACCCATAAATTACACAACCCAGGGCAACATGGGTTTAGAATAGGTCGCTCCTGTCAGTCTCAACTATTGCATCACTATGACAAGGTCCTAGAGGCACTAGAAGACAAAAAGAATGCAGATGTAATATATACAGACTTTGCAAAAGCCTTTGACAAGTGTGACCATGGCGTAATAGCGCACAAAATGCGTGCTAAAGGAATAACAGGAAAAGTCGGTCAATGGATCTATAATTTCCTCACTAACAGAACACAGAGAGTAGTATTCAACAGAGTAAAGTCCGAGGCAGCTACGGTGAAAAGCTCTGTTCCACAAGGCACTGTACTCGCTCCCATCTTGTTCCTCATCCTCATATCTGACATAGACAAGGATGTCAGCCACAGCACCGTGTCTTCCTTTGCAGATGATACCCGAATCTGCATGACAGTGTCTTCCATTGCAGACACTGCAAGGCTCCAGGCGGACATCAACCAAATCTTTCAGTGGGCTGCAGAAAACAATATGAAGTTCAATGATGAGAAATTTCAATTACTCAGATATGGTAAACACCAGGAAATTAAATCTTCATTAGAGTACAAAACAAATTCTGGCCACAAAATAGAGCGAAACACCAATGTCAAAGACCTGGGAGTGATCATGTCGGAGGATCTCACCTTCAAGGACCATAACATTGTATCAATCTCATCTGCTAGAAAAATGACAGGATGGATAATGAGAACCTTCAAAACTAGGGATGCCAAGCCCATGATGACACTCTTCGGTCACTTGTTTTATCTAGGCTGGAATATTGCTGCACACTAACAGCACCTTTCAAGGCAGGTGAAATTGCTGACCTAGAAAATGTAAAGTGAACCTTCACGGCGCGCATAACGGAGATAAAACACCTAAATTACTGGGAGCGCTTGAGGTTCCTGAACCTGTATTCCCTGGAACGCAGGCGGGAGAGATACATGATTATATACACCTGGAAAATCCTAGAGGGACTAGTACCGAACTTGCACACGAAAATCACTCACTACGAAAGCAAAAGACTTGGCAGACGATGCAACATCCCCCCAATGAAAAGCAGGGGTGTCACTAGCACGTTAAGAGACCATACAATAAGTGTCAGGGGCCTGAGACTGTTCAACTGCCTCCCAGCATACATAAGGGGGATTACCAACAGACCCCTGGCAGTCTTCAAGCTGGCACTGGACAAGCACCTAAAGTCGGTTCCTGACCAGCCGGGCTGTGGCTCGTACGTTGGTTTGCGTGCAGCCAGCAGTAACAGCCTGGATGATCAGGCTCTGATCCACCAGGAGGCCTGGTCACAGACCGAGCCGCGGGGGCGTTGACCCCCAGAACTCTCTCCAGGTAAACTCCAGGTAAACAATAAACTTGTAAACAAGTTTTGTAAGCAATATAATAATAAACAAATTAGTGCAGTTATTGTGTTGAATACAATGAGTGTACACTTATACAATGTACATTATATTGGTCTCACAGGCCACAAATGTTACTAAAAAAGAAAAAATTAGAAAAGAAAAGAAAAAAGTATAAAAAACGTAAAATAAAAAAATGCGATTTTACGGAAGTCACTGATGTTGCCGCCACCCGGTCATTTTGGGTCAACTTCCTGCTGCTGTATCTTGGTAAGTGCTGATCAGAATTTTTTTTTTGTTTTGTTTTATTACCTTCACAAAAATATTATCTTTGATTCTGCAAGAAAAAAATTTTTTTTTTTGTTTTCAAAATTTTTTGGACACTGGAGCGCCCCTTCAGATTTTGGCCTTGGACCCTGAAAGCGTTAAGCTTTCAACTATGCCTTCTGCATATTCCTCATAAGAATGGAGTTATATGTGAGCTATATACTACTCAGATAAACTTGAGTGTATCAATAGTACTTACACAAGGGATGAACATGAAGAATATATTATAACTAAATTTAACCCTTTGAGGGGCCGTGCCGTAGATCTACGGCTATACGTTGAGGGTCCAAACCGTAGATCTACGCCATGAGCTCGGCTCACTCTAATAAGCTGTGAGCGGTAAATTTGGGAATAGATATGAGAGAATACATCTATGTGGTATATGTGCACCACATAAAACAAATCCTGCAGCACACAGTGCATGAGAGAAAAAAACTGAGACCGTAATTTTCGATTAAAACAGCGACTTTGCAGTGTTTTTTTCCTATGTTTTTTCTAGTTGTATTTGCAATTTTTTGGTCTCATTTGATAGAATGGAAGATATATTACAGAAATAGAGATGATTTTGATTGGTTTTAGTAATGAAAATGGGTTGAAACTGAGCTCAAAATAGCAGAAATGTTAAATTTTTGCCGATGTTCAAAAGTAAACAAATGATCCCACACATCTAATACACACCAGCTGGTGGGTCTAATATACGTTCACAAATGTGGTGATATTATTTATACAATTATTACAGTATTGCATAACAGTAAATCTTCAATTTTTTGGTTTGAATAAAAATTCCTTATGTGAATAAAAAATCAAATTGAAATTCATTTGTAAAGCCTGAAAACATAACTAATGAACAGAGGAAATGTTAGTTTAGTTCCAGGAATGCCTGCATTGTTTATTCTGGACCCTATTTTGAAATTAGAATATTCTGAACTTTGCATTAAATTGGCCAAATCACCAATTTCCGGTCACTTTATTTTGTAGTTAAAATAGTTGAGTTGCCGATTTCTTGTGCTCAATCGATAGAATGGAAGTAATACTAGTGAAATAGCTAAGAATTTGGTCGACTGGAGTAATATAATTGGCTTAAAATGGGAGTCAAAGTCTGCAAAATCACCAATGCATAAATATCGCTGAAACACCAAAATTCGCAGGAGCATAATTTTGTCAATTTTCCATCAAATTTCGTACTTTTTGTTTTATTACCTCCAGAAAAAGATTCTCTACCATTTCATAAGAAAAAAATAACAAAATTATTTTTTAAGAATTCTTGGACACTGGTGTGCACTTTGAAATTTGGCCTTTGGACCCTGAAAGGGTTAAATCCCAAGACCTACAAAAACCTCTCACAGTGATAAACATCTACAGAGTACCACAGTCAAACATTTACTAATTTAGTGAAAAGTTAGGAAGCATGATAGCTGATGTACACATAAACAAAGACCACTTGCTGCTTACAGGTGACTTCAATGTAAATCTCCTGCATGACCACAACCCACAAGTAACTGAATTCACAAACACTATGAGCAACTGCTTGCTGTTACCAACAGTAACAAAACCAACAAGAATCTCAGAGACAAGTACCACCTTATTAGACCACATCTTGACTAACACCATATCCCCTTTAAAATCAGGCATAATCACAGACAACACCACAGACCACTACCCTACCTTTCTCATAACCAACCTAGGTAAATTGCCCCAAGACACTACTAAAGTTACCTTCAGACTACATAATAAGACAGCTATTAATAACTTTATAACAGCAATGACAAACACTGACTGGCACAACAAGCTAGAAATCTATACAGATACTGACAAATGTATTAAAAATAATTTTCTAAAAAAGACCCAGTACCTCTATAACATACATTGCCATAAAAAAACTAAACAAATCACAGCGAAGAGACTGAACAGTCCCTGGTTAACACCCAGCATACTCAAATCCATTAATATAAAACACATACAAGAAAAACAGTACAGAATGGGACAAAAAACCAGAGATCAAACAAAATGTTACTCCTCAGTCCTAACCAGCCTAAGGTCAAAAAAATTGTATTATGAGAACAGATTACATAACTTAAAAGGTGATTTGAAAAAGACCTGGAAAAACCTCATCTAAAGTTCTAGGAACTAAAAGATATCCACAAACAGAACAATCAAACTAACAAAACCAGATGAACCCCTACTCACACCGACTGAAACAGCAGACTCAATGTTTTCTTCTCCACCACAGGAAAAAACCTAGCAAGTAGAATCCCAAGCTCAAACACCCCATCAAAAGACTACCTCACTGGCACCTGCCGGAATACACTATTTTTAGCTCCAACCAACCCAACTGAAGTCTCACTCATCATCAACACACTTAAAAACAAGGCAGGAGATTTAAATAACTTGTCACCTTTTATGTACAAAAAAGCTACTCAAGTACTGTCACCAGTTACTGCAACACTCCTTAACAAATCCCATCAATTCTCAAAATAGTGAGGGTCACCTTGATCCACAAAGGAGATGATCAAGCAGACTTGAATAACTAGAGGCCAATATCTAACTTGCCCCTTCTCTCTAAAATCTTTGAGAAATTAACTCATAGCAGATCTATTCCTAACTCGTCTCCCATAACATACTCAACCCTTGTCAGTTTGGATTCAAGCCTAATAAAAACACAAATGATGCTATTTATTTTTATTATCACACTGGCCGATTCCCACCAAGGCAGGGTGGCCCGAAAAAGAAAAACTTTCACCATCATTCATTCCATCACTGTCTTGCCAGAAGGGTGCTTTACACTACAGTTTAAATTGCAACATTAACACCCCTCCTTCAGAATGCAGGCACTGTACTTCCCATCTCCAGGACTCAAGTCCGGCCTGCCGGTTTCCCTGAACCCCTTCATAAATGTTACTTTGCTCACACTCCAACAGCACGTCAAGTATTAAAAACCATTTTGTCTCCATTCACTCCTATCAAACACGCTCACGCATGCCTGCTGGAAGTCCAAGCCCCTCGCACACAAAACCTCCTTTACCTCCTCCCTCCAACCTTTCCTAGGCCGACCCCTACCCCGCCTTCCTTCCACTACAGACTGATACACTCTTGAAGTCACTCTGTTTCGCTCCATTCTCTCTACATGTCCGAACCACCTCAACAACCCTTCCTCAGCCATCTGGACAACAGTTTTGGCAATCCCGCACCTCCTCCTAACTTCCAAACTACGAATTCTCTGCATTATATTCACACCACACATTGCCCTCAGACATGACATCTCCACTGCCTCCAGCCTTCTCCTCGCTGCAACATTCATCACCCATGCTTTACACCCATATAAGAGCGTTGGTAAAACTATACTCTCATACATTCCCCTCTTTGCCTCCAAGGACAAAATTCTTTGTCTCCACAGACTCCTAAGTGCACCACTCACTCTTTTCCCCTCATCAATTCTATGATTCACCTCATCTTTCATAGACCCATCTGCTGATACGTCCACTCCCAAATATCTCAATACATTCACCTCCTCCATACTCTCTCCCTCCAATCTGATATCCAATCTTTCATCACCTAATCTTTTTGTTATCTTCATAACCTTACTCTTTCCTGTATTCACTTTTAATTTTCTTCTTTTGCACACCCTACCAAATTCATCCACCAATCTCTGCAACTTCTCTTCAGAATCTCCCAAGAGCACAGTGTCATCAGCAAAGAGCAACTGTGACAACTCCCACTTCATGTGTGATTCTTTATCTTTTAACTCCACGCCTCTTGCCAAGACCCTCGCATTTACTTCTCTTACAACCCCATCTATAAATATATTAAACAACCACGGTGACATCACACATCCTTGTCTAAGGCCTACTTTTACTGGGAAATAATTTCCCTCTTTCCTACATACTCTAACTTGAGCCTCACTATCCTCGTAAAAACTCTTCACTGCTTTCAGTAACCTACCTCCTACACCATACACCTGCAACATCTGCCACACTGCCCCCCTATCCACCCTGTCATACGCCTTTTCCAAATCCATAAATGCCACAAAGACCTCTTTAGCCTTATCTAAATACTGTTCACTTATATGTTTCACTGTAAACACCTGGTCCACACACCCCCCACCTTTCCTAAAGCCTCCTTGTTCATCTGCTATCCTATTTTCCGTCTTACTCTTAATTCTTTCAATAATAACTCTACCATACACTTTACCAGGTATACTCAACAGACTTATCCCCCTATAATTTTTGCACTCTCTTTTGTCCCCTTTGCCTTTATACAAAGGAACTATGCATGCTCTCTGCCAATCCCTAGGTACCTTACTCTCTTCCATACATTTATTAAATAATTACACCAACCACTCCAAAACTATATCCCCACCTGCTTTTAACATTTCTATCTTTATCCCATCAATCCCGGCTGCCTTACCCCCTTTCATTTTACCTACTGCCTCACGAACTTCCCCCACACTCACAACTGGCTCTTCCTCACTCCTACAAGATGTTATTCCTCCTTGCCCTATACACGAAATCACAGCTTCCCTATCTTCATCAACATTTAACAATTCCTCAAAATATTCCCTCCATCTTCCCAATACCTCTAACTCTCCATTTAATAACTCTCCTTTCCTATTTTTAACTGACAAACCCATTTGTTCTCTAGGCTTCCTTAACTTGTTAATCTCACTCCAAAACTTTTTCTTATTTTCAACAAAATTTGCTGATAACATCTCACCCACTCTCTCATTTGCTCTCTTTTTACATTGCTTCACCACTCTCTTAACCTCTCTTTTTCTCCATATACTCTTCCCTCCTTGCATCACTTCTACTTTGTAAAAACTTCTCATATGCTAACTTTTTCTCCCTTACTACTCTCTTTACATCATCATTCCACCAATCGCTCCTCTTCCCACCCGCACCCACTTTCCTGTAACCACAAACTTCTGTTGAACACTTTAACACTACATTTTTAAACCTACCCCATACCTCTTCGACCCCATTTCCTATGCTCTCATTAGCCCATCTATCCTCCAATAGCTGTTTATATCTTACCCTAACTGCCTCCTCTTTTAGTTTATAAACCTTCACCTCTCTCTTCCATGATGCTTCTATTCTCCTTGTATCCCATCTACCTTTTACTCTCAGTGTAGCTACAACTAGAAAGTGATCTGATATATCTGTGGCCCCTCTATAAACATGTACATCCTGAAGTCTACTCAACAGTCTTTTATCTACCAATACATAATCCAACAAATGACTGTCATTTCGCCCTACATCATATCTTGTATACTTATTTATCCTCTTTTTCTTAAAATATGTATTACCTATAACTAAACCCCTTTCTATACAAAGTTCAATCAAAACTAAACCCCTTTCTATACAAAGTTCAATCAAAGGGCTCCCATTTTCATTTACACCTGGCACCCCAAACTTACCTACCACACCCTCTCTAAGTTTCTCCTACTTTAGCACTCAGATCCCCTACTATTATACACATTTTTTTTTCAACAAGTTGGCCGTCTCCCACCGAGGCAGAGTGACCCCCCCCCAAAAAAAAAAAAAAATACTTTCATCATCATTCAACACTTTCACCTCACTCACACATAATCACTGTCTTTGCAGAGGTGCCCAGATACAACAGTTTAGTAGCATATATAAAGATATATAACATACACCTCCAAACTGCCAATATCCCAAACTCCTCCTTTAAAGTGCAGGCACTGTACTTCCCATTTCCAGTACTGAAGTCCAGCTATATACAAATAACCAGTTCCCTGAATCATTTTACTAAATATTACCCTGCTCACACTCCAACAGCCCATCAAGTCCCAAAAACCATTCGTCTCCATTCACTCCTATTTAACACGCTCACAAATGCTTGCTGGAAGTCCAAGCCCCTCGCCCAAAAAAACCTCCTTTACCACTCCCTCCAACCTTTTCTAGGATGACCCCTACCCTGCCTTCCTCACCCTACAGATTTATACACTCTCCAAGTCATTCTACTTTGATCCATTCTCTCTAAATGACCAAACCACCTCAACAACCCCTCTTCAGCTCTCTGACTAATACTTTTAGTAACTTCACACCTCCTCCTAATTTCTACACTCCAATTCTCTGCATAATATTTACACCACACATTGCCCTTAGACAGGACATCACTGCCTCCAGCCACCTAGTCACTGCAGCATTTGCAACCCAAGCTTCACACCCATATAAGAGTTTTGGCACTGCTATACTTTTGTACATTCCCTTCTTTGCATCCATAGATAGTTTTTTGTCTCCACAGATACCTCAATGCACAACTCACCTTTTTCCTTCATCAATTCTATGGTTAACCTCATCCTTCATAAACCCATCCACTGACAAGTCATCTCCCATACACAGTGGACCCCCGGTATTCGATGGCATCAGTATTTGATAAATCCGGTATTCGATGCATTATATCGCAAAAAAATTTCCTCGGTATTCGATTGAAAACCCGGTATTCGATACGATTCGTACGAGACCTGTCCACATGTGGCCTGAACTGCCCCGTGTGTGCCAGTGTTTACAAGCCAGCCAGTGTGCGCGCATCTAAGGATACATTCAGTACATTCCATATTATCCATATTATCACTGTGTTTGGTGCTTGTTTCTGCAAAATAAGTCACCATGGGCCCCAAGAAAGCTTCTAGTGCCAACCCTTCGAGAAAAAAGTCGCTAATGACTTATGAAATGAAGAAAGAGATAATTGCAAAGTACTAAAGTGGAGTGCGTGTGTCGGAGCTGGTCAGGTTGTATAATAAACCCCAATCAACCATCTCTACTATAGTGACCAGGAAAACGGCAATCAAGGAAGCTGTTCTTGCAAAAGGTGCAACTTCGATTACAAAACAGCGACCGCAAGTGTTAGAAAATGTTGAGAGATTGTTATTGGTGTGGATAAATGAAAAACAGATAGCAGGAGATAGCATCTCTCAAGCGATCATTTGTGAAAAGGCTAGGCAGTTGCATGACAATTTGGTAAAGAAATTGCCTGCAACTAGTGGTGATGCGAGTGAATTTAAGGCCAGCAAAGGTTGGTTTGAAAGATTTAAGAATCGTAGTGGCATACATAGTGTGATTAGGCATGGTGAGGCTGCCAGTTATGTTGTGCGACAGAAGTCCAGTGACTCTCAAGCTGGTCCTAGTGGCATTAAAAGAAGAAGGGAAGTAACCCCGGAAAAGGACTTGCTACCTCAAGTCCTAATGGAAGGGGATTCCCCTTCTAAACACTAACACCTCTCCCCTCCTCCCATCCAATCAATCATCACCAGATCTTCATTAAAGGTAAGTGTCAATTATTTTATTGTTATTGTAATTATTCTATTGCATTAAACTTAATATTTCATGTAGTAAAATTTTTTTTCATACTTTTGGGTGTCTTGCACGGGTTAATTTGATTTCCATTATTTCTTATGAGGAAAATTGATTCGGTTTTCGATATTATCGGTATTCAATGAGCTCTCAGGAACGAATTAATATCGAATACCGGGGGTCCACTGTATTTGAAAAAATTCACTTCTTCCATACTCCCAACCTCTAATGAGATATCCAGTTTTCCTTCATCTAAATTGTTTGATACCCTCATCACCTTACTCTTATCTATGTTCACTTTCAACTTTCTACCTTTACACACCCTCCCAAACTCATTCACTAACCTTCGCAACTTTTTAGAATCTCCCATAAGCACAGTATCATCATGCTAGAACTAACACACGTATATACTGCTCTCAAGAAAAAAGAAGTCCCACTGGGAATCTTCATTGATTTATGTAAAGCTTTTGATAGTGTTGACCATGATTTGTTGCACAAAAAATTAACACACTCTGGAATAAGTGAGCACTCCCTCAAATACCTAAAGTCATACCTTACCAACAGAAGCCAATATGTGTACACAAATGGTGCTAACTCTTCCACAAAACCAATTACAGTCAGGGTCCCACAGGGAAGTGTCCTTGGCCCACTTCTCTTTCTCATTTCCATCAACAACCTACCAAATGCATCTCAACTACTCAAACCCATATTATTTGCAGACGACACTACATAAGTCATCTCTCATCCAAGCCCAGTCGTACTAGCCAACACTGTAAATACTGAATTACAGAAAATATCTACCTGGATGATGACTAACAAGCTTATTCTCAATGTTGACAAAGCCTATTTCATTAAGTTTGGAAACAGCTACAAATGTTCCACTTAACAAAACAATAAATGGATCACCTGTCACAAGACACACACAGCGAGAATTCTTAGGAATCCACCTTGACAGTAGCCTCAAATTTCAGACACATATACAACAAATTTCCAAGAAAATCTCTAAGACTGTAGGCATACTATCAAAGATACGGTACTATGTTCCACAACCAGCTCTCCTTGCCCTGTATCACTCACTCATTTACCCCTATCTCACCTATGGAATCTGTGCATGGGGCTCAACAACAATAAATCATCTCAGACCATTAATAACCCAGCAAAAGGTTGCAGTCAGAATGATAACAAACTACCACTCCAGACAGCATACTCCACCAATATTCAAATGTCTAACTCTGCTCACCATAAAGTACATCCATACTTATTCATGTGCCTGCTACATACATGGAACACTACACTCAACTATAAACCCTCCACTCAAACTTCTCCTTACCAACCTTAAGAGGACACATGACACACATCACTCTTTGATGTTCCCTTTGTCCATTTCACATTATGTAAAAACTCTATGCACATAAAGGGTCCAAAAATTTGGAATTCATTACTAGTGAATACCAAAGGAACCCTGTTTGCAAATCAATTCAAGACTCTTCTTAAAAACCACCTACTCACTCAAAACTAAATATTCAGTATCTAACTTTACCTATAAAGGTACCAAATCGCTCTCCACCCCCTCAAAATATCATTGCTCACTGAGTTACTACCCTAACCTCAGAACTCCAAAAGCAAATGCTCAAAGTACAATAAATTCTCATATTTTAGCCTAATGCAAATGTTGAGTAACATATTTTAATTGATGTATAACCCACTGCATATTTAGTGGAACTTTATCAAACTCTGTCCTGTATGTCTAGTTTTATGTAATCAGTAATGTATTAAGTTTAGACTGCCCGTAATGCCAAGGAATGATGGTGGCTCTCTTTGCACTACAAATCATTGTAAACCCTCACTGTAAACTACCTATGAAATTTTTTTTTTCTCAACAAGTTGGCCATCTCTCACCAAGGCAGGAAGACCCAAAAAGAAAGAAAATCCCCAAAAAAGGAAATACTTGCATCATTCAACACTTTCACCTCACTCATACATAATCATTGTTTTTGCAGAGGCACCCAGATACAACAGTTTATAAGCATATATAAAGATATATAACACATCCCTCCAAACTGCCAATATCTCAAACCCCTCCTTCAAAGTTCAGAAATTGTACTTCCCATTTCCAATACAGGTCCGCCATCACAAATCCGGCAATCAGTTATTCGGTTCCTTCAGTTATTCGGCACTAATTTTGGCTAACATAATTTCAAATTTCCAGGGTCGCCACACCAACCTGCTGGTATTGTTTGGTTTACCTGGAGTTTACCTGGAGAGAGTTCCGGGGGTCAACGCCCCCGCGGCCCGGTCTGAGACCAGGCCTCCTGGTGGATCAGAACCTGATCAACCAGGCTGTTGCTGCTGGCTGCACGCAAACCAACATACGAGCCACAGCCCGGCTGATCCGGAACTGACTTTAGGTGCTTGTCCAGTGCCAGCTTGAAGACTGCCAGGGGTCTGTTGGTAATCCCCCTTATGCAGCTACTTGCTGCATAAGTCATTCCAATTTCTTTTTCTCCCTTTATTGTTTTAACCTGCTTACTTTTAGCCCTAGCCATGGTTCCAATGAATAAAAAAATGCTTCTCATTATGTAAAGCACCTGCACAGTACATTAAAGATATGGTGGCTTTGAAGCCACTGTCGGTTGCCATGAGCTCAGTCTCATGAAGCAGGAGAATATGCTTTATTATTATGCTAATATCAACACTACAGCTTATTTGCCTATCACAATTGATCTAATATGACATAAGAAACAATATAAATAACATAAAACATGTTAAATACTCCAGAATGAATAATATTTGGCATAACACTGAGCAGTTCGACAGAGTTATGAAGAGGATATGGTAAACAAATGCCATTGTCCTATCCTTGTCTTGGTGGCTTATATTAGAGAAAACAGAGTATAGCACAGGGCTAACTATGATATACACTCGTACTCCACCATAAACATGAAACAAAAAAGTTATTTTCTCTCTATAGATTATCACACATAGCAGCGTATGTGTAGAGAACCTAGGATAACCCCAAAAAAGTCAATGTGGCTTATTTTTAGTACCTGGCTTGGGTTAGCCACATACGATTTTTGGTAAATATTCAATTCCCAGCCAGGGTAGAAACATTAGGTGTGTTTCTTTACACCTGTTGTCTATGTTTACCCATCAGTAAATGGATACCTGGGTGTTAGTCGACTAGTGTGGGTGTTATCCTGGGACACTGACCTAATTTTCTTGAAATACTCAGCATAACAAGTGCCTTTCTATATAGCAGTATGTCATTGATGTCAGCTAGGCCTGTATACCTTGTACATGTACGTGTAGTAAATAAAGATATTATTATTATTATTATTATTATTATATTAATATTTTCTCAGTTGTTTGTTGGGTTATCTAATTCAAACTTGGGCAATGTATGATGCAAAGATATTTCTTAACGCACACCAAAAATGAAAGAAATCAGACCATAAATAGCGGAGTTCACTTCTCAGCCATTAGCAGACGCTTAGCGGTATATTTTTGTATGGTTGTTATGGTTATATTCTCATTTTTTCGGTCTCATTTGATAGAGTGAAAGATATATTACAGAAATAGATATGATTTTGATTGCTTTCATGACGAAAAGTACCTTGAAATTGCGCTCACAGTAGCGAAAATGTTCTATTCTTTAGCGAAGCTCAAGAGTAAACAAATGACATCACCGTCCAATATCTGTCCACCTGCCAGTCTAAATTCCAATACGGAGTCAAGAATGGCTTGACATTATTTATACAATTTTTAAAATAATGCAGCAGTCTGCATAACAGTAAATCTTCTATATTTTGTGAATAAAAATTCCAAATGGTAAGCTAGAGTAATATAAGAGGGGTCTGTAGCCGTGACTAATGAACAGAGAAAATGTTATTTTAGTGCCAGGAATGTCTGCATTGTTTATTCTGGACCCTATTTTGAAATTGGCATCTGTTGAAATTTGTGTGAAATCAGCCAAATTGCCAAATTCTGACCACTTTATTGGGTAGTTGAAATAAGTGAATGGGTGTTTTTTTGTACTCAGTTGACAGACTAGAAGTAAGTTTACTCAGGTATACACAAATACAGTTACATAGATTATCATACATAGCAGTGTATGTATAGAGAACCTAGGATAATCCAGAAAAGTCAGACAAAGTGACTTATTTCCAGTACCTGGCTTGGGCTTGCCATATATGATTTTTGGTAAATTTTTTTTTCTCGGTTGTTTGTTGGGCTATCTCATTGAAACTTGGGCAATGTATGATGGAAAGATGCTTCTTAATGTACAACAAAAATATAAAAGACGGATGATAAATAAGGGAGTTCACTTCTCAGCCATTAGCCGCCTCTTTGCAGTATATTTTCGTATGGTTTTTGTGGTTGTATTCTCATTTTTTTTGGACTCATTTGATAGAATGGAAGATAACAGAAATAGACAAGATTTTGACTGCTTTCATGACGAAAAGTACAGGTCTCCCTCAAAATTCGCGTTTTCAACTTTCGCGGGCTTCACACATTTGCGAATTCCCAACCGCCAAATCATATTTAAGTTTACCGCCATGAGTCCTTACTACCCTCCCTCCGACCCCTGCAACTGGCAGTCAGCCCTCCCACCACTGTGGGGTGAGTGTTTTGTTTATTATTTGCTCTTAAACTACAGTATAAATAATGTAAACCCATCCATGACTGCATATTGGAATGGCTATTCAGACAGGTATTGGAAGGTGACATCATGTGTTTACTCTTGAACATAGCAAAGAATCAAACAATTCTGCTACTGCTAATAATAATAATAATAATAATAATAATAATAATAATAATAATAATAATAATATAATAATAATAATAATAATAATAATAATAAATACGATAGAATTGAAGAAGGAAATTGTACAAAAATACGAGGGTTGAAGCAGTGGTGGAGGAGTGGTTGACGCATCGTCAGTGTGGCTTTGTTTAGGCTGGAGTGAACATTAGTCTCCGTGCTCTTCCAAACATTTCACAATAATTCATTGTATTTGGTGCTTGTAGATTGAGTGTGACTAGAGTGGTTGAGGCAGTGGTAGAGGCAGTGATAGAGGCAGTGGTAGAGGCAGCGGTTGAGGCAGTGGTTGAGGCAGTGGTAGAGGCAGTGAGAGAGAGAGAGAGAGAGAGAGAGAGAGAGAGAGAGAGAGAGAGAGAGAGAGAGAGAGAGAGAGAGAGAGAGAGAGAGAGAGAGAGAGAGAGAGAGAGAGAGAGAGAGAGAGAGAGAGAGAGAGAGAGAGAGAGAGAGAGAGAGCAAGAGAGAGAGCAAGAGAGAGAGCAAGAGAGAGAGCAAGAGAGAGAGCAAGAGAGAGATGGAATGCTCTTCTCCAAGGGGATGTTGATAACCAAGTGAAAGCCTTCACTGGACACATCCTTAATCTACAACAAGAACACATTCCTCACCGACAATATGTGACGAAGCCTACAGATCAGCCTTGGTTTGGGTTTCATTGTAGAGAGGCTGCTACTGCTAAGTACAGAGCATGGCTAAGGTATAAGAGACATCCTACCACCTATAACAGGAACTTGCACATGCAAACCTGTAGGCATATGGGTGATGTTCAAAAGTGGGCCATTGCTAAATGGGAGGTGGACACTAAAAGAAAGTTAGCATCAGGTAGGGTAGGCTCCAAAACCTGGTGGTCCCTGGTCAAGGACAGACAAGGTTATCTGCCTGATGAACTTATTCCACCTCTAAATCGACAGGATGGGACCACCTCTACTAGTAGTCAAGAGAAGGCGGACCTCTTTGCTGAACACTTTGCTACCAAAATGCAAGTTCCTGATCCAGCAAGGGATCCTCCTTGGCTAGCTGCAAGAACTGTGTCAAAACTGTCAGTGGTGACAATAAGGCAGGAGGACGTGCATTTCCTACTTAAATCGCTTGACCAAGAAAAGGCTGTGGGCCCAGACAAGTTGAGCCCAAGATTGTTGAGAAGATGTGCAGACCAGCTAGCAGCACCTCTAACTCGCATCTTTCAGCACTGCCTAGTACAGTGTAAATGGCCCTCTCTATGGAAAGAGGCGAATGTAGTCCCTGTTCACAAAAAGAAGAGCAGAGCAGAAATCAGCAACTACAGACCAGTGTC
>NC_091301.1:37662327-37792327 GCF_038502225.1 Cherax quadricarinatus | reverse complement strand
TAGCCGAAGAGCCAGAAACGAATATGCACAGATCAGAAGGGAGGCTCAGCGACAATATGAAAATCACATAGCATCAAATATCAAGTCAGACCCGAAGCTGTTGTATAGCCACATCAGGAGGAAAACAACAGTCAAGGACCAGGTAATCAGACTGAGGAAGGATGATGGGGAGTTCACAAGAAACGACCAAGAGGTATGTGAGGAGCTCAACACTAGATTTAAAGAAGTATTTACAGTGGAAACTGGTAGGACTCCAGGAAATCAGAACAGGGTGATACACCAACAAGTGCTGGATGAGGTACACATAACCAAGGAGGAGGTAAAGAAGCTGCTATGTGAACTTGACACCTCAAAGGCGGTGGGACCAGACATCTCTCTGTGGGTCCTTAGAGAGGGAGCCGAGATGCTGTGTGTGCCACTAACAAAGATCTTCACCACATCCATTGAAACTGAGCTACTCCCTGAGGTATGGAAGATGGCAAATGAAGTCCCAATTTTTAAAAAAGGAGACAGACAGGAGGCATTAAACTACAAACCTGTGTCACTAACGTGTATAGTATGCAAAGTCATGGAGAAGATCATCAGGAGGAGAGTGGTGGAGCACCTGGAAAGAAACAAGTGTATAATCGACAACCAGCACAGTTTCAGGGAAGGAAAATCCTGTGTCACAAACCTACTGGAGTTTTATGACAAGGTGACAGAAGCAAGACAAGAGAGAGAGAGAGAGAGGGGTGGATAGACTGCAATTTCTTGGACTGCAAGAAGGCCTTTGACACAGTTCCTCACAAGAGGTTACTGCAAAAGCTAGAGGATCAGGCACACATAACAGGAAAGGCACTGCAATGGATCAGAGAATACCTGACGGGGAGGCAAAAACGAGTCATGGTACGTGACGAGGTGTCAGAGTAGGTGCCTGTGACAAGTTGGGTTCCACAGGGGTCAGTCCTAGGACCTGTGCTGTTTTTGGTATACGTGAATAACATAACGGAAGGGATAGACTCAGAAGTGTCCTTGTTTGCAGATGATGTGAAGTTAATGAGGAGAATCAAATCAGTCTAGGATCAGGCAGGACTACAAAGAGACCTGGACAGGCTACAAGCCTGGTCCAACAACTGGCTCCTTGAATTTAACCCTACCAAATGCAAAGTCAAGAAGATTGGGGAAGGCAAAGAAGACTGCAGACACAGTATAGTCTAGGTGGCCAAAGTCTGCAAACCTCACTCAAGGAAAAAGATCTGGGGGTGAGTATAACACCGAGCACATCTCCTGAGGTGCACATCAATCAGATAACCGCTGCAGCGTATGGGCGTCTGCCAAACCTAAGGATAGCGTTCTGATACCTCAGTAAGGAACTGTTCAAGACTCTGTACACCATTTATGTCAGGCCCATACTGGAGTATGCAGCACCAGTTTGGAATCCACACCTGGTCAAGCATTTCAAGAAATTAGAGAAAGAGCAAAGGTTTGCAACAAGAATAGTCCCAGAGCTAAGGGGATTGTCCTATGAAGAAAGGTTAAGGGAAATCAGCCTGACGACACTGGAGGACAGGAGGGTCAGGGGAGACATGATAATGGCATATAAAATACTGCGCAGAATAGACAAGGTGGACAAAGAAGAGTTGTTCCAGAGATGGGACACAGAAACAAGAGGTCACAATTGGAAGCTGAAGACTCAGATGAATCAAAGGGATGTTAGGAAGTATTTCTTCAGTCATAGAGTTGTCAGGCAGTGGAACAGCCTACAAAGTGATGTAGTGGAGGCAGGAACCATACATAGTTTTAAGACAAGGTTTGATAAAGCTCTTGGAGCAGGGAGAGAGAGGACATAGTAGCAATCAGTGAAGAGGTAGGCCAGGAGCTATGAATCGACCCCTGCAACCACAAATAGGCGAGTACAGCCAGCCAGCCAGCCAGCCAGCCAGCCAGCCAGCCAGCCAGCCAGCCAGCCAGCCAGCCAGCCAGCCAGCCAGCCAGCCAGCCAGCCAGCCAGCCAGCCAGCCAGCCAGCCAAGCCAAGCCAGCCTAGCAGCCAGCCAGCCAAGCCAGGCCAGCCAGCCAGCCAGCCTAGCTAGTGAAGAAGAGTGAAGAGTGAAGAAGTAGCCTAGCCGAAGCCAGCCAGTAGCCAGCAGCCAGAGTAGCCTAGTAGCCAGTGAAGAAGAAGAAGAAGTAGTAGTGAAGAAGAAGAAGTAGTAGTGAAGAAGAAGTAGTAGTGAAGAAGAAGAAGTAGTAGTGAAGAAGAAGAAGTAGTAGTGAAGAAGAAGTAGTAGTGAAGAAGAAGAAGTAGTGAAGAAGAAGCAAGCCAGCCAGCCAGCCAGCCAAGCCAGCCAAGCCAAGAAGAAGTAAGCCAAGCCAAGCCAAGAGCAAGAAGTAAGAAGAAGCCAAGCCAGAAGTAGCCAAGAATGAAGTAATAAGCCAATAGCTACAGTATAAGTAAGTAGTAGAAGAATAATGAAGAAGAAGAAGAAGAAGTATAAGAAGAAGAAGAAGTAAGAATATAAGTAACAGAAGCCAGTAAAGTAGCCATAGAGCCAGCCAGAAGCCAGTAAGAAGAAGAAGAAGTAAGAAGTGAAGTTAAGTAAGAAGAAGAAGTATAAGCCAAGTTAAGAATAAGCCAGTAAGAAGAAGAAGAAGTAAGAATAAGAAGAAGAAGAATAAGAAGTGAAGAATAAGAAGAAGAAGAATAAGAAGAAGAAGAAGAAGAATAAGTAAGAAGAAGTAAGAAGAAGTGAAGCCAGCCTAAGAAGTAGTAGAAGAGAAGAAGCCAAGAAGCCAAGAAGTAAGAAGAAGAAGCCAAGATAGTAAGCCAGCCAACCAGTAGCCAGTAGCCTAGCCTAGAAGTATAGATAGAAGAAGAGAAGTAGAGAAGTAAGAGAAGAAGCCAGCCAGCCAGCCAGCCAGCCAGCCAGCCAGCCAGCCAGCCAGCCAGCCAGCCAGCCAGCCAGCCAGCCAGCCAGCCAGCCAGCCACTGCCTCCCAACCCTCCTTTACTGCCTATCCCCACCATTCAGACTGCTGGAGAGTGAGGTATTTCTTAGCTTGGCTTAGCTGCAAAGGTGCGTTGAATTACCACTCCCACAATACAATGTGGGTGCATAGATTTTTTTCCTACTGCGCACACTTACCACATAGACCCATTCTATCACATGTATGCTTATCAGCTCTCTCCTGCTCAATTTGAAGGTGCTAGAATTTATGCGTACTAGTATGTCAATAACCCTGGTGCGTAAGCCATACTAGTACGTCGGAAACCCTGAAAGGGTTAAAGCTCGGACATCCAGCCTCTTCTCATTCATAACATCCACAATCATCTCTTTCTTATCATTCACACAACATCCACGCACGTTCAAACATCCCACTTTGACGGTTTTCTTCTTTTTCTTTTTCTATGTAAATATACTCCCTAAAATATGTCAACCGCATTGTAAACCTGCAAGGAAACAAAAGAATTTGAACTGTTCAGTGCTAGAGAAAGCCATCCTCTAGCTGCCCACTCTGTGTCTGCCTCCTTCCATTCCTTACACTACAAGTAGTAGTTTTGTAATAATACCTTAGAATATGGTTTAAATAACTAAAATGCTAACAATTAATTAGCAATTCTGTATTTTTTGCAGTGTGAGAAAGGCATTTCCTTGAGAAAAATAAAACTCTGCCTTAGGTCTGGCCACACATGCACAATAATGAGCATGTGTAATGTGCCTAGCAACTAGGAGTTAGAGAGGCACTTATACTGTACCTTTTATAATGTAGTCTGATGCAGTCAGTGTGTATCTATTCTATAGTATAGTTTGCTTAGTATACAGTCTAGCAATGATGGTGCTCAAAGTTGGACCGAGGTTCCTTCCAGATTTCCCACACTTCAGGGATGACAACATTTGTTCAGTAGCATCATCACTTTTTAGTCTTTCATATGCTGATACCAGCAATCCTGGAGAACCATACTGTAAAATACATAGCCTTATTAAACATAAAATTAACATTAATACTTTTTTTTTTGTTTTGTACTGCTTTCTAGAATAAACAAAATGTAAAACATCACTTTAACAAAACTTGGTTTAACGGATTTCAGAATTAACGGACAAAACCTGTGGCTAGAAACAACGGACAAAGTTTGTCAAATCCAGAAGTTTGTTATTGTTATGATCATGGAAAAAACTATCTCTTCATACAGATTTAATGGACAACTGTTATTAACAGACACCTGTCTCCACCTTATCAGTCTGTTATATTAATGTTTCACTTACATTAAAATTTTGTAAACTGAATAAACATGTGCATTTATCTTACTACTGTAATAATTTCAAATTTAGATTATTGTACATCTTTCATAAAATCAGTTAGCTAATTAAGACTTGCCTAAAATGTTGTGGGTTATATGAGCTTCACAAACAGTGGTAATGGATATGTACATCATCCTGACTGTTTTGCTAACCCATGCATTGTAAGTTTTTCAAACAAATATCTGAATCTTATTTAGAGAGATTAACTTAAGCTAGTATATGCAATGGAAGAAAAAACTGGAAATGTTTATGATAGTTACTACAAATATATGAAGTGCTCAATGCCCTTGAGAGAGAGAGAGAGAGAGAGAGAGAGAGAGAGAGAGAGAGAGAGAGAGAGAGAGAGAGAGAGAGAGAGAGAGAGAGAGAGAGAGAGAGAGAGATGACTCGAGTATGGAACACATTCGTTCAGCATAATGATGTCAACGAGATAACGTCAGTTGATCAAATGAAAATGCTGGCCCACAGATGGCTCCAACTTCATCCTGTTCCCTACTTGTATGTCTCATAACAATAAAAATGCTTTCAAATGAGCTGATGTAGGTAACAGCTCTTAGCTTGTCAATAAAGTTAGGAATCCTTAACCTGTAAATAGCTTGTCAATAAAGCTAGGGATCCTTAACCTTGTCAAACCATGTGTAAAGAGAGAGAGAGAGAGAGAGAGAGAGAGAGAGAGAGAGAGAGAGAGAGAGAGAGAGAGAGAGAGAGAGAGAGAGAGAGAGAGAGAGAGCGAGAGAGAGAGAGAGAGAGAGAGAGAGAGAGAGAGAGAGAGAGAGAGAGAGAGAGAGAGAGAGAGAGAGAAGGCAACACTTCCAGCTCGTCGGCCCACTGCCACCCTCACTACCAACCCCGCTATAAACACCCCCACCCACGATACTCCACCCCACCCACGATACTCCACCCCACCCACAATACCACCACCCACCCTCTCTCTCCTGTGAACTTCATTGTAAACCTACAAGCCTCCTCTGGGATGACTTCACACCGCAAAATAGCAAGAATATCTACGCTATCTGGCTATTGTCCCAGTAGTTACTGCAGTGTTTGTGCGTATACCACAAGGGACAAAATTCTTCTTAGATGTAAGGCGCCTACTTGTTCCAACTACTGCCACACAGATTGCATTCCAGAAGAAGAATTTTGTTGCAGCCATGAAGAACCATGTTGTAAATCTTGCAAACAAGGCAGCCAGGAAGCTTACAGCACTTCGCCGTATCTCGCATCTGCTTGACAGCAGGGGTTGCAAGATCCTGTATGAGGCACAAGTACGCTCACACCTTGAGTATGCTCCACTTTCTTGGTTTGCCTGCCCCCCCCCTCTCATCTGCGACTGCTTGACAGAGTAGAGAACAGAGCAATACATCTCATCTCTCGCCTGGACCCATCCTGGATAGATCTATCATTTCAGCAGAGCCTTCAACATAGGAGGGATGTGGGTGGCCTTACTGTTATGTAAAAGGCCAATATTGTCAAAATATCACACTTGGATCCACTTCGAGGACAGCGTGAAACAAGCTTTTATGCCACAAGATGGGCAGAAAGCAGCAACTTCACTCTGGCTGTACCCTTCTCCAGAACATCACTCCATCTGAGATCATACAAACCCAGGATGACTCGAGTATGGAACACATTCGTACAGCATAATGATGTCAACGAGATAAAATCAGTTGATCAAATGAAAATGCTGGCCCACAGATGGCTCCAACTTCATCCTGTTCCCTACTTGTATGTCTCATAACAATAAAAATGCTTTCAAATGAGCTGATGTAGGTAACAACTCTTAGCTTGCCAATAAAGTTAGGAATCCTTAACCTGTAAATAGCTTGTCAATAAATCTAGGGATCCTTAACCTTGTCAAACCCTGTGTAGAGAGAGAGAGAGAGAGAGAGAGAGAGAGAGAGAGAGAGAGAGAGAGAGAGAGAGAGAGAGAGAGAGAGAGAGAGAAAGAGAGAGGGAGACAGAGGGAGACAGAGGGAGAGAGAGGAGAGAGAGAGAGAGAGAGAGAGAGAGGGGAAGGGGAGGGAGAGGAGGGAGGGGAGGGGAGGGGAGGAGGGAGGAGGAGGGGAGGGAGGGAGGGGAGAGGAGGGAGAGGAGGGGAGGAGAGAGAGGAGGAGGGAGGAGGGGAGAGGAGGGGAGGGAGGGAGGGAGAGGGAGGGAGGAGAGGAGGAAGGGAGAGGGAGGAGGGAGGGAGGAAAGGGAGGAGGAGAGAGGGAGGGAAAGAGAGGGAGGTAAAGAGAAAGGGAGGTAAAGAGAAAGGGAGGTAAAGAGAGAGGGAGGTAAAGAGAGAGGGAGGTAAAGAGAGAGGGAGGTAAAGAGAGAGGGAGGGAAAGGAAGAGGTAAAGAGAGAGGTAAAGAGAGAGAGAGAGAGAGAGAGAGAGAGAGAGAGAGAGAGAGAGAGAGAGAGAGAGAGAGAGGAGGACCAGTGTCGGAAGAAAAAGGAACTTGACAGACCGGACCACCTGTTTAGAGACCTGTTCTCAAAACAAACCAGCAGGATCTCCGAATTGATGAACACTCTCACACGTCACCCACTCAACCACTCCTATCTCAGCCCAGCAGGTGGTACTGTGCCTTATACAAGACCACATACCAACATCCCTGCAGCTGCCTCAGCACCCTACCTCTCTCAGGGGCAGGCACCTTACATGCCCTACACACCCACCACAAGCTGACCACATCATGAGGAGCCAGTCTATCAGCATCCTGTCGGCCAACATTAGAGGTTTCATTACTAATGTTGGACAGCTCACACATAGCTTTGTGAACACTCGGCGTCCTGACATGATAGCTGTTGTTGAAACATTTTTGGATGACAGGACTCCAGAAAATTTTGCAAGAATTGCTGGCTACACCTCATGGATGAGAAGAGACAGGCAAGGGCAAGGAGGAGGTGTTGCTGTGTGCTTCTCTAAAAGTGTTCATGCCCAGCACATTGATGTTGCCACCCCTACTCATCTTGAAATGATGTTCTTCAAGCTATGCATAAACACTAGTACCTCTGTACTAGCATGTGCAATGTACAGACCTCAGCGGCAACATGCAGACCCCATCAACTTCCTAATGGAAAATATTGACTCCCTTCTGCTACAACACAACTGTCAACATATCATAATTGTTGGTGACCTCAACCAACACCTTATACAGAGGGACTTTGATGACCTTCTTGCAGTATTTGACATGAGAAACTTTGTTGATTTCCCTACTCACATCTCTGGCTCCTCCCTTGACCCAGTAGTGAGTGATCTGGCAGAAGGCAGAGTCACTTGTCAACCCCTTGGCTACGTTGGATCGTCTGACCACAAGGCTGTTTTTATGACACTTAAGATCCCAACAGAACGAGGTGAGGAGTCCACACGCACAACCTGGCTATGGGAAAGAGGTAATTGGCCAGCCCTTCGCTTACAGCACTTCGCTGTATCTCGCATCTACTTGACAGTAGGGGTTGCAAGATTCTGTACGAGGCACAAGTACGCTCACACCTTGAGTATACTCCACTTTCTTGGTTTGCCTGCCCCCCTCTCATCTGCGACTGCTTGATGGAGTAGAGAACAGAGCAAGATGTCTCATCTCTTGCCTGGACCCATCCTGGATAGATCTATCATTTCAGCAGAGCCTTCAACATAGGAGGGATGTGGGTGGCCTTACTGTTATGTACAAGGCCAATATTGTCAAAGTACCACACTTGGATCCACTTCGAGGACAGCGTGAAACAAGCTTTTATGCCACAAGACGGGCAGAAAGCAGCAACTTCACTCTGGCTGTACCCTTCTCCAGAACTTCATTCCATCTGAGATCCTATATACCCAGGATGACTCGAGTATGGAACACATTCGTACAGCATAATGATGTCAACGAGATAAAGTCAGTTGATCAAATGAAAATGCTGGCCAACAGATGGCTCCAACTTCATCCTGTTCCCTACTTGTATGTCTCATAACAATAAAAATGCTTTCAAATGAGCTGATGTAGGTAACAGCTCTTAGCTTGCCAATAAAGTTAGGAATCCTTAACCTGTAAATAGCTTGTCAATAAAGCTAGGGATCCTTAACCTGTGTAAAAAAAAAAAAAAAAAAAAAAGGTGAGTGAGTGAGTGTAGGTGTCACGGTTAGCTAGACACCTCTTCTACTGTCATCTCCCTCCTTTCCACCTGATCTCTGTTCTCTCTCTCTGTTCCTTCATTTTCTTTTTTTTTTCTTTTCCACCCCATAGAAAAAAGCAGATTAAAACACATTAAGATGTACGTCATGAATAACATCTAAACTACAAAGAGCAAAGTTATTCCAATCCTTAACCCCTTCAGGGTCCAAGGCCAAAATCTGAAGTGGTGCTCCAGTGTCCAAGAAATTTTGAAAAAAAAAAAAAAATTATTTTTTCTTACAGAATTAAAGAGTATATTTTTGTGAAGGTAATAAGACAAAAAAAAAGTTTTTTCTGGTCAGTACTTACCGAGATACAGCGGTGGGAAGTTGACCCAAAATGACCGGGTGGCGGCAACATTAGTGACTTCCGCAAAATCCCATTTTTTTATTTTATGTTTTTTTTATACTTTTTTCTTTTCTTTTCTAATTTTTTTCTTTTTCTAATAACATTTGTGGCCTGTGAGACCAATATAATGTATATTGTATAAGTGTACACTCATTGTATTCAACACAATAACTGCACTAATTTGTTTATCATTATATTGCTTACAAAACTTGTTTACAAGTTTATTGTAAACAAAATGATGAAAATATTAGTGCGGTTGTGTTGAATACAACGGTACCATATGGTACAATGGTGCCATATGGTACAATATGGTACAATGGCACATGATACAATGGTACCATATGATACAATGGTACCACATGGTAGAATGGCACCATTTGGTACAATGGTACCATACAGTACTATATGGTACAATGGTGCCATAGGGTGCAATGGTACCATAGGGTGCAATGGTACCATATGGTACAATAGCATATGATACAATGGTACCATATGGTACAATATGGCACAATGGCACATGATACAATGGTACCATATGATACAATGGTACCACATGGTAGAATGGCACCATTTGGTACAATGGTACCATATGATACAATGGTACCATATGGTGCAATGGTACTTTATGGTACCATATGGTGTAATGGTACCATATGGTACCATATGATGCAACGGTACCATATGGTACATTGTACCATACAGTACAATGATACCATATGGTTCATTGTACCATATGGTACTGTTGTATTCAACACACTAATATTTTCATTATTATTTTGGTTACAATAGTTGTTTACAACAAAAATATGCAAAAATGTTGTATATTAGTAATGTTCTATTATATATTTACAAGTGTACAGGAACTTTACGTGTTCCTTGAGGTGGATGACAAAGCACTTTGTCTCGGGAACTGCGGAGTCATTAGCTAGCTTGTGTCGCCACTCACTCAGTCTTGGCTGGTGTCTCATGCCACCAACACCTATTGACCATATGGTACATGGTATATGTTACAGGGTACCATATGGTACATTGTACTATATGGTAAAGGGTACCATGCAGTACAGGATAACATATGGTGCAGGGTACCATATGGTACAAGGTACCATATGGTACAGGGTACCATATGGTACAGGGTACCATATGGTACAGGGTACCATATGGTGCAGGGTACCATATGGTGCAGGGTACCATATGGTGCAGGGTACCATATGGTGCAGGGTATCATATGGTACAGGGTACCATATGGTACAGGGTGCCATATGGTACAGGGTACCATATGGTACAGATACAGGGATAACTATAGAAATAAGTCACCCTGACTTTTTTGCGTTATTCTAGGATTTTATACATATGCTACTATGTATGATAATCTATGTAATTGTATTTCTGTACACCTGAATAAACTTACTCAAGTGCATGTGGCATCATAAGTAAGTTTATTTAGTTATACACAAATAAAGTTACATCGAATATAATACTTAGCAGCATATGTTTGGAGAACCTAGGATAACCCAAAAAAGTCAGACAGATTTATTTCCATTAGGGTCCCTGTACCCTGTACCATATGGTACAATGTATTATATGGTACAATGTACTATATGGTACAATGTACTATACATACATTGTACCATATGGTACCATATACCATTGTACCATATGATACCATTGTATGACATGGCACCATTGTACCATATGGTACCATTGTACCATATGACACAATGGTACCATATGGTTCAAAACCATAGAATTCGTCTTCAGCTCCACTTCCATCAGTCTTAGAACTGTAAGTTGTGAAGAGGAGAGTCAGAATTCGCCCGGAGAGTGAGTGGGGAGTGAGAGCATCTTGCCGCCAGGCACTATGAACAAAGCTACTTTGCCGGCGTTCCCACAATGCCATGTGGGCGTCCAGATTTTTTCTATGGTGTGCACACTGACCACCCAGACCCATTCTCTTAGATGTAGGCCTACCAGCCTTCTCATGCTAAATTTGACGGCGCTAGAATTTTGGCATAGATCTACGGTTTGGACCCTAAAAGTAAAGCCGTAGATCTACGGGACGGACCCTGAAAGGGTTAAACTTAAACACAAGAATGAAAAATATTCATTTGGACCAACCTGCCTTTGCAGGAAATAATTGATGGGTTAAAAAAAATTAATGCACAATGTCTTCAACATCGGAGGAAGTGGAGATGCCATGACTGAGGGCAGGATGTGGTGTTAAGCACTGGACCTGCCACCACCAGCTTCAATTACCCTATTCATTTCCTGATTATTCATTATATACAGAATTAGTAGTTTGGAAATTAGGAAGTGAAGGGTTACTAAAACTATTATCCAGAGGACTCAGGAGGGGTTACTGAAGTGACAAAGGATTAAGCAAAATATTAGATCTGGGGGTGTATAAATCTATAGTAAAGGGAATGAGGGGAGGGGTTGGCATAGGAAAGGTTGCAGGGAGAGGGAAGAGGAGGTTTTGTACACAAGAAGTTTGAATATCCAACAGGCGTGTGTAAGTGTGTTAGAAAGAGGTGGAGGCAAGTGGCTTTTATGACTTGATGTGCTGTTGAAACATGAGCAAAGTAACATTTGTGAAGGGATTCAGGGAAACTGGTTAACCTAGAGGTGGGAAGTACAGTGCTTGCACTCTGAAGGAGAGTTAGGGATACTGAAGTTTGGAAGGGAATCTGAGCTGTAATGTTGGTGCACCTCTGGCAAGACAATGAAGGAGTGATGGTTAAAGTGTTTCCTTCTCTTTTAATTTATACTTTCACTTCTCTCTTATCCACTGATGATATTCTACTCATACTTTGTATACCTCTTACTCTCACTGTAGCTACCACTAAAAATATGATATATCTAAATACATGCACATACCCAAGTTAACTCATCAGCATTTTATCTACTGATACATAGTCTAACACACTGCTATTATTATTATGCCTATTCATATCTCATGTACACTTATCTTTTTCCTTTTCTTAAAATATGTATTACATATTACCAAACTTCTTTCTATACACAGTCTAATTAGAGGCCCCCATTATCATTTACCTCTGCCATGACAAATGTACCACTTCAAGTATATTCAGTACGTCAAAAATAGGTCTATATCTAATGATGTAAATTATATTTGTAAATGTGATCCTGTTGATCAATGACTGATTTCTTCATTAGGTATTTAATACAGTGAAACCTCTCTCACTAACAGACTAATGGGTGGTAGGGGGTCTACAATAATGCTATTGTCAACAATACCCGAATTATGAAATGTTTCGTGATTGTCCAGTTGTCACCTGTAGTAGTAGACTTGGTCTGCTGATGCATATGACACCCAGAAACCAGGAATACAGGTATTGTAACCTGTAGTACAATAGTTCAGTACTGTACTGTATAATAATTTTATACAGTGGACCCTCGACATTCGATACTAATCCGTTCCTGAGAGCTATCGAATGTCGAAAATATCGAAAGTCGAATTAATTTTCCCCATAAGAAATAATGGAAATCAAATTAATCCGTGCAAGACACCCAAAAGTATGAAAAAAAAAATTTTACCACATGAAATATTAAGTTTAATGCAATAGAATAATTACAATAACAACAATAACAATAGAATAATTGACACTTACCTTTAATGAAGATCTGGTGATGATTGATGGGATGGGAGGAGGGGAGAGTGTCAAAGTTGTTACTGTTTAGAAGGGGAATCCTCTTCCATTAGGACTTGAGGAAGCAAGTCCTTTTCCGGGGTTATTTCCCTTCTTCTTTTAATGCCACTAGGACCAGCTTGAGAGTCACTGGACCTTTGTCGCTGTTCCTTTAACCCTTTGACTGTTTACGTCTAGCGGCTTCAAATCAAGCAGGAGAAAGCTGGTAGGCCCACATGCGAGAGAATGGGTCTCCATGGTCAGTGTGCACCATATAAAAAAAATCGGGGAGCCAGTGGTGCATTGTGGGAATGCCATTTCATTCGTCCTTTTTCAGCATGCTTAGCATTAAGAAATATGCGACTCCCCAGCAAATCTGGGACTCTTCTTTTCCCAAGTGATGCTCTAACACAGATGGAAGTGTCAGTGAAGATAAATTTTATGATTTCGAGGAGTTTGAGACCAAAAGCGGCGGTGATGATGATGGCGATGGCGATGACGATGACGACGACGACGACGACGACGACGACGACGACGACGACGACGACGAGGAGGAGGAAAAGGAGGAGGAGGAAGAGGAAAAGGAGGAGGAGGAGGAGGAAAAGGAGGAGGAAAAGGAGGAGGAGGAGGAGGAAAAGGAGGAGGAGGAGGAGGAAAAGGAGGAGGAGGAGGAGGAGGAGGAGGAGGAGCTTTGTGGTGAATTTTCATGTGGTATTTATGGTTGTATTCTCATTTTCTTGGTATCATTTGACAGAATGTAAGATATATTACAGAAATAGAGATGATTTTGAATGGTTTATTGACTAAAAGTAGCAGAAATGCTCAATTTTTGCCGATGTTCAAGAGTAAACAAATCACATTACGCAGCCAATACACATCAACTGGTGGGTCTAATGTGTGTTCACAAATGTGCTATTATTAGTTATACAATTCCTACAATTATGCAGTAGCCTGAATAACAGGTTAGGTTAAGTAAGGTTCATCAGGAAACAGGACAAGTGTTTCCTGATGTGGGTCTGAATCAGATGACGAACTGCCGTTGGAGCTTTTGATCATCTGACCAAGGTCTTCTGCTGGCTTACTGGTCCATCCCTTTAAAAATTATGGTCATAGTTATAACCATTTGTTCAATCTCTGATTAACAGTAAATCTTCTATTTTTTTTTTTTTTTTTTTTTTTGTGTGTGTGTGTGTGTGTGTGTGTGTGTGTGTGTGTGTGTGTGTGTGTGTGTGTGTGTGTGTGTGTGTGTGTGTGTGTGTGTGTGTGTGTGTGTGAATAAAAATTCAAAATGAAAAACAAGCATAAGGGGGCCTGGAGGCATGACTAATGAACAGAGAAAATGTTATTTTGGTGTCTGGAATGTCTGCATTGCTTATTATGGAACCTATTTTGAATTTGGCCTTTCTTGAATTTTGTGTGAAATTGGCCAAATTAGTAATTTCTGATCACTTTATTGGGTAGTTGAAATAGGTAAATAGGCAGTTTCTTGTACTGAATCAATAGAATAAAAGGAGTTCTAGCAGTCTGGTAGACTCAAACAATGGAACTGGCCCAAAATAGGGCTCAAAGTGAATGAAGCTGCTGATGCGTAAATATTGCCAAGACCACTAACCTTGCAAGAGCGTAATTCTGTAAGCTTTTCATCAAATTTCGTGCTTTTGGTTTCATTACCTTCAGAAAGAGATTCTCTATCATTTCATAAGCTTTTTTTTTTTTTTGGAAAATTCTTTGTCCCTGGGAACAAGTTTGCAAACAGAGGTGTCGACCCTCAAAGGGTTAATGAGAGGTTTTATTATAGTTCTATACATTTGTCAATTGTTTCTGTTCCATCCATTCATTCTACTTTCTCATTGGTGATTCTTTCTTACAGCTGACCCTCACTTATATGATTAGTGTTTCATAAAGTAACTGCTACTTGTTATTACAGTGGACCCCCGGTTCGCGATCCCATCGGTATCCGATAAATCCAGTATTCGATACATTTTAATGCAAAAATTTTGCCTCTGTTCCCGTTAAAAACCAGGTATACGCGATTCGTCCGAGACGTGTACATGTGTGGCCTGAACTGCCCCGTGTGTGCCAGTGTTTACAAGCCAGCCAGTGTGCTCGCATCTAAGGATACATTCCATATTATCACAGTGTTTTTGGTGCTTGTTTCTGCAAAATAAGTCACCATGGGCCCCAAGAAAGCTTCTAGTGCCAATCCTTGGAGAGAAAGGGAGCTAATGACTATTGAAATGAAGAAAGAGATAATTGCAAAGTACGAAAGTGGAGTGCGTGTGTCGGAGCTGACCAGGTTGTATACAAAACCCCAATCAGCCATCTCTACTATAGTGACCAGGAAAACGACAATCAAGGAAGCTGTTGTTGCAAAAGGTGCAACTGTGATTACGAAACAGCGACCGCAAGTGTTAGAAGATGTTGAGAGACTGTTATTGGTGTGGATATATGAAAAACAGATAGCAGGAGATAGCATCTCTCAAGCGATCATTTGTGAAAAGGCTAGGCAGCTGCATGACAATTTGGTAAAGAAATTGCCTGCAACTAGTGGTGATGTGAGTGAATTTAAGGCCAGCAAAGGTTGGTTTGAAAGATTTAAGAATCGTAGTGGCATACATAGTGTGATTAGGCATGGTGAGGCTGCCAGATCGGACCAAAAAGCAGCTGAAAAATATGTGAAGGAATTCAAGGATAACATAGACAGTGAAGACTTGAAACCTGAACAAGTGTTTAATTGCGACGAAACAGGCCTGTTTTGGAAGAAATTGCCAAGCAGGACCTACATTACTCAGGAGGAAAAGGCACTCCCAGGACATAAGCCTATGAAAGACAGGCTTAATCTTCTGATGTGTGCCAATGCTAGTGGTGATTGCAAAGTGAAGCCTTTATTGGTGTATCACTCAGAAACTCCCAGAGCATTCAAGCAAAAGAATATCCTCAAGGCTAATTTGTGTGTGTTGTGGAGGGCAAACAGTAAGGCATGGGTCACTAGGGACTTTTTCTATGACTGGTTACACCATGCATTTGCCTCCACTGTGAAAAATTACCTGATTGAAAAGAAATTAGACCTTAAGTGCCTCCTGGTATTAGACAATGCCCCTGGTCATCCTACAGACTTGGCAGAGCGACTTTCTGGGGACATGAGCTTCATTAAGGTCAAGTTTTTGCCTCCTAATACCACTCCTCTCCTGCAGCCCATGGACCAGCAGGTCATTTCCAACTTCAAGAAACTGTACACAAAAGCTATGTTTGAAAGATGCTTTGAAGTGACCACAGACACTCTACTGACTCTAAAAGAGTTTTAGAAGGATCACTCTAATATCCTCAATTGTGTAAACCTTATAGGTAAGGCTTTGGAGGGAGTGACTAAGAGGACCTTGAACTCTGCTCGGAAAAAAACTGTGGCCAGAATGT
The DNA here is from genome assembly GCF_038502225.1 of Cherax quadricarinatus. Classification (NCBI taxonomy): domain Eukaryota; kingdom Metazoa; phylum Arthropoda; class Malacostraca; order Decapoda; family Parastacidae; genus Cherax; species Cherax quadricarinatus. Next base: position 37,776,506 of record NC_091301.1, on the reverse strand, counting down.
GTAGACAAAAGGGATTTTGAAGGGTTTGAGGCTAACCGTGGGAATCCTATGCCAGTTGAGGAATCCATTGTGGCATTGGGGAAGTCCTTGGGGTTGGAGGTTAGTGGGGAGGATGTGGAAGAGTTGGTGGAGGAGGACAATGACAAACTAACCACTGATGAGCTGCTAGATCATCTTCAACAGCAAGAGGCCAAACCTGAGGAAACTGCTTCGGAGGAGGGGATAGAGAAATTGAAGAAGTTGCCTACTTCAAAGATTAAGGAAATGTGTGCAAAGTGGCTTGAAGTACAAACCTTTTTTGATGAAAATCACCCTGACACAGCTACTGCAAGCCGTGTTGGCAACCTGTACAATGACAATGTTGTGAACCAATTTAGGAAAGTCATAAAGGAACAAGAGGTACAGGCCTCTATGGACAGATATGTTGTGTGACAAAAGTCCAGTGACTCTCAAGCTGGTCCTAGTGGCATTAAAAGAAGAAGGGAAGTAACCCCGGAAAAGGACTTGCTACCTCAAGTCCTAATGGAAGGGGATTCCCCTTCTAAACAATAAGTTCGACACTCTCCCCTCCTCCCATCCCATCATTCATCACCAGATCTTCATTAAAGATAAGTGTCATGTATTCTATTGTTAGTAGAGTACTACAAACTGTGCATGTCTTCTTCAGTTTGTGTGCATTAAACTTAATATTTCATGTGGCAAAATTTTTTTTTCATACTTTTGGGTGTCTTGCACGGATTAATTTGATTTCCATTATTTCTTATGGGGAAAATTGATTCGCTTTTCAATAATTTTGGTTTACGATGAGCTCTCAGGAACGGATTAATATCGCAAACCGGGGGTCCACTGTACTTACTTGCAAACAAGTAACTGTTACTTGATGTTACTTATAGTACTACCAAACCTACACATAAGAGTAGTGTGCAAATTAATTGGAACAGGAGTAAATTTTGTGATTATCTCATAACATCTTAGTCTCCAGCTTAAGAAGAGTTTGTTACCAACTTCTGGCAACCATCCACCTGTGGTGTTACCCCTGTGACTCTCAGCAGTGCTACAACAGCTGTTGTTCTATAAGGCTATTCCTGCAAGTGTGCTCCGTGACTGAATATGGTTTCACCAAATTCTTCCCTTCATTTCATGATTACTGCTGAAATTCATGATGGATGTTACACCTAGGAAGCATGAAAAAATTTTGATCCCAGCAAAGTCAATTGTTGGTCGGATTCTGAAGAGAGATAATGACACTGGTGATTGTGGACAGCTGTATCGAGGAAGATGTTTAAGAAAACGCAAGACAACGCCTCATGAATACAAGGCTATCATTAGAAATAGTGTGAAGGATCTCAGGAAAACCAGCAAAGATCCACAGCAGATTTGGCTTCAGTTGGCATATACAGTATGTTGATTTTTCAACTGATGGATCAAGGCTCCTTGAAGTTGGTAGAACTGCCAGAAAGCCAGTAAAGGAGGAATTATTGATTGTTGCTATGAAGAAAAAATGGCCACGGTGGGCACTCGATCATGAGGGATGGATGACAGATGAATAAAGAAAAGTTATATTCTCAAATGTGGCACATTCCGAAGTAAACGGGTAGAGATCAGAGGCAGTGAGAGAGAGCAAAAGTGAACAGCTTTGGAATGGACACATTCAACCAAAACACCCACCTAAGAAGATGTTTTGGGATAGTTTTACTGCTAAAGTCCCTGGACAACTTGTTATGGTTGAGGGAACAATGAACAGTGATAAATATAAGGCAATCCTGGCAACTCATTTGCTGCTCATTGTGGATAGAAACATTCTTGATGGAGAAGTCATTTTAGAGGAGGATCTTGCTCCATGCCACACTTTCAGAAAAATGCTGACATTCTTTGAAGAGAGTGGGCTAAGCATTCTAAATTGGCCTGGAAACTCTCCTAACCTTAACCCAATTGAGAATCCATGGGCAATAACCAAATGCAGGATTGCAAAACAGGACTGTTCATCTGTGGAGACAATAACTGCTGTCATTATTAGGGCCTGGTACTATAATGAAGAACTTCCCAAAATGTGTTCAACATTGGTTGATTCTATGCCAAAGCATGTAGCAATGCTTATAAAAGCAATGGGTAGTCATATCTTTTATTAAATCAATTATCTGTCATATCAATGCATTATATTTTCCAAATAAACATTAATTTTCCATATAAATGTCTTATTTCATCACTGTTCCAAATAATATGAAACTACTGTAGTAACTGTTAAATGATGTTACTTATAATACTACCAGACCCACCCACAGTAACTGCTACTTGATGTTACTTACAATACTATCAGACCTGTACACAGTAAATGCTACTTTGTTATTTATAATACTACCAGGCCTTCACACAGTAACTGCTGCTTTATTATTTATAATACTACCAGATCTGAACACAGTAACTGCTACTTGATGTTACTTATAACACTACCACACCTTCACACAAGTAACTGTCACTTATAATATGCACACTGTATAATTTGTAACTGAAGATAATTCTAGGTAAAAAAATCTAGATATTTTTCTTAAAGCTCAGCACAGATGTAGAAGATATCATATATAAGGTACAGAAAACACAATAATATAATTCAGCTTTACAGTCAACCATGGATATAAGGGGCTAAAAGAGGCGACTGTCCCTGTGTCCAGAAAATCAGACTAATGTTAAAAATTAACAAAACCCCCCCAAAAAAATGCACTTATGTAATCTCCTGCATACTTATTATAGCACTATAAAGACTATTTAATTATACTGATATAAACAGTAAAAATAATGGAGCTAAAATTACAATTTACTGAGTGGATTTTGCCAGTTATTTTAACCCTTTCACTGTCATTGTCATAATAGTACAGCCGCCAGTGTTGGTGCCATATTAATACACCAAAATTCTAGCAGCTTCAAATCTAGCAGGAAAAAGCTGATAGACATACATGTGAGAGAATGGGTTTGTGTGGTCAGTATAAAAGATATCCCGCAGCACGCAGTGCAAAATGAGAAAAAAAAATCCGACCGTGTTTTTGGTTTAAAATGCCAACTTTGAGGTGTATTTTTGTATGGTATTGATGGTTATATTCTCATTTTCTTGGTATCATTTGATAGAATGGAAGATATATTACAGAAATAGAGATGATTTTGAATGGTTTTACATTGAAAAGTACCTTGAAATTGAGCTCAAAGTAGTGGAAATGTATGAGTCTTGCCAATGTTCAAGAGTAAACAAATGACGTCACCGTCCAATACGTGTCTACCTGGCCATTCTAACACACAGTCATGGATGGGTTGACATCATTTATACAGTTATTACAATAATGCAGTAGTCTGCATAACAGCAAATCTTCTACTTTTTGTGTAAATAAAAATTCAAAATGGAAAGCAAGAGTAATGTAAGAGGAGCCTGGAGATGTGACTAATGAACTGAGGAAATGTTATTTTAGTGCTGTTATTTTAGTGCTTTTGAAATTGGCCTCTTTTAAAATTTGTGTGAAATTGGCCAAATTGCCATTTTCTGACCACTTCATTGGGTGGTTCAAATCAGTAAATGGGCGGTTTCTTGTACTCAGTTGATAGAACAAATGGAGTTCTAGCAAAATAGCTGTGACAATGGAATTGGTGAAAAATAGGGCTCAAAGTGGGTGAAATCGCTGAGACCACTAACTTCATGAGAGCATAATTCCCTAAGTTTTCCATTAAATTTCGTACTTTTGGTGTCATTACCATCGGGAAAAGATTATCATTTCATGAGAAAAAAATAATATTTTTTTTTTAAATTCTTCGACACTGAAAGCAAGTTTGTCAGCAGGCATCTTGACAGCGAAATGGTTAAAGGTCTGTTATAGTGAGGTCCGTAATAGCAAGAGTTTACTTTTTATACACATTCCGTTTTCTTTGAAAAGGTCATACTATGTATAGTAGGGCCCCACTTATACAGCAGGTTAGGCTCCAGGCTACCGCCAGAAAGCGAACATCGCTGGAAAACAGAACACCATTTTTCCACTTTTAAATGCATATAAATGCCAGATAACAAGTTTACACTAACATATATTAAGTCAGCAATAGAACTAGGCATTAAAATCAATAAAAAGTAAAATACACACAGAGTACACCCATTACTTACCTCAAAATATTTGTAGTCTTAATGTAGGGAGAGAGGTGAGTAGCATTTATTGCAGGAAGTCAGGTGTAGTAGGTATGGTAGCCCTCCTGGCCAACACACCCACATGTAATATACGACATTTAAAGCGCCCTAGAGCAATAAAATGCATATACAGTACACTCATTACTTACTTTAAAATATTTGTAGTCTTAATGTAGGGCGAGAGGCGAGTAAACGATATAAAAACGAATAAACAAGAGAGAGAGAATGAGTAAATGAGAGGACAGAGATGCCGAAAATGTAAACAGACGTACGTGTCTGCCTTTGGTTCATACACATTCATTCCCATCTCTGTGAATCTTATCCCTGGTAGGTATAGTGCTTCCTTTTGATTATAATAATAATGTGAATCTTATACCATAATGTAAACACCTTACATTGTTTACAAGTTATCCCCACATTGGTAAAGTAGAATAAATAAAGAGCAACATTCCCATTCTCATGTAAGACACCATTTCTAGAAGGAATGACACAATGAGTGCAGGTATACGAAAGGAATAATGTTTTACAGTTACCCCCAGTAATACCATTATGTACACATTTTCTTTGGAGTTGAACTAGAGAAAGCGTTATTCTTTCCGACACTCCAAAAAGATGACTGGAAAAACATCTCATATTAATGTTAATTTATTCCACTGTGGGTGTATTTATCATGTTTATATGTTACGTAGCATGTTTGTTATATAATTTTGAAAAAAATATCAAAGATGGATTAATCAAAATGTCTATATTAATGTATAATATGACGTTTAATGCGCCTCAGCATGATTATTATTATTATGGCATCTTCAAGACTAATAAGACACTCTTAGTGATATTAACGTGTATCTGCATGCCAGCACAGTGTGTAAGTTTACTGAGGTACAGGTACACATAAGTATAATTATCAGAGTATGTATATATAAAAACCTAGGTAGTAGGTTGGTAGACAGCAACAACCCAGGGAGGTACTACCGTCCTGCCAAGTGAGTGTAAAACGAAAGCCTGTAATTGTTTTACATGATGGTAGGATTGCTGGTGTCCTTTTTTCTGTCTCATAAACATGCAAGATTTCAGGTATGTCTTGCTACTTCTACTTACACTTAGGTCACACTACACATACATGTAAAAGCGTATATATACACACATACCCCTCTGGGTTTTCTGCTATTTTCTTTCTAGTTCTTGTTTAATTCCTCTTATCTCCATGGGGAAGTGGAACAGAATTCTTCCTCCGTAAGCCATGCGTGTTGTAAGAGGCGACTAAAATGCCGGGAGCAAGGGGCTAGTAACCCCTTCTCCTGTATAAATTACTAAATTTAAAAAAGAGAAACTTTTGTTTTTCTTTTTGGGCCACCCTGCCTCAGTGGGATACGGCCGGTTTGTTGAAAAAAAAAAAGTATATATAAAAACCTAGGTAGTAGGTTGGTAGACAGCAACCACCCAGGGAGGTACTACCGTCCTGCCTAGTGAGTGTACAACGAAAACCTGTAATTGTTTTACATGATGGTAGGATTGCTGGTGTCTTTTGTCTGTCTCATAAACATGCAAGATTTCAGGTATGTCTTGCTACTTCTACTTACACTTAGGTCACACTACACATACATGTACAAGCATATATATACACACCCCTCTGGGTATTCTTCTATTTTCTTTCCAGTTCTTGCTCATGTTTATTTCCTCTTATCTCCATGGGGAAGTGGAACAGAATTCTTCCTCCGTAAGCCATGCGTGTTGTAAGAGGCGACTAAAATGCCGGGAGCAAGGGGCTAGTAACCCCTTCTCCCGTATAAATTACTAAATTTAAAAGAGAAACTTTTGTTTTTCTTTTTGCGCCACCCTGCCTTGGTGGGACATGGCCGGTGTGTTGAAAGAAAGATGTATATATAAAAACCTAGGTAGTAGGTTGGTAGACAGCAACCGCCCAGTGAGTGTAAAACGAAAGCCTGTAATTGTTTTACATGATGGTAGGATTGCTGGTGTCCTTTTTTCTGTCTCATAAACATGCAAGATTTCAGGTACGTCTTGCTACTTCTACTTACACTTAGGCTGCACTACACATACATGTACAAGCATATATATACACACCCCTCTGGGTTTTCTGCTATTTTCTTTCTAGTTCTTGTTCTTGTTTCTTTCCTCTTATCTCCATGGGGAAGTGGAACAGAATTCTTCCTTCGTAAGTCATGCGTGTTGTAAGAGGCGACTAAAATGCCGGAAGCAAGAGGCTAGTAACCCCTTCTCCTGTATAAATTACTAAATTTGAAAAGAGAAACTTTTCTTTTTCTTTTTGGGCCACCCTGCCTCAGTGGGATACTGCCTGTTTGTTGAAAAAAAAAAATGTACAGTGGACCCCCGCATAACGATATTAATCCGTGCATGAGAGCTCATTTTTATGCGAAATTATCGTTATGCGAATGAATTTTCCCCATAAGAAATAATGGAAATCAAATTAATCCGTGCAAGACACCCAAAAGTATGAAAAAAAAATTTTACCACATGAAATATACATTTTCCTACACACAAAGAGAAGGATACATGCACAATAGTAGAGCAGTACATGCACAATATATATTGTGCATCTACTACTCTACTAAATGAAGAATAAATGACACTTACCTTTATTGAAGATGCAGGAATGACTGATGAGACACTGTGTCCTGGGAGTGCCTTTTCCTCCTGAGTACTGTAGGTCCTGTTTGGCATTTTCTTCCAGAACAGGCCTTATCACACTGTGTATGTCACTACGATTCTTAAATCTCTCAAACCAACCTTTGCTGGCTTTAAATTCACCAATATGAGCACTAGTTCCAGGCATTTTTCCCTGTTCACTTGGGTGTTAGTCGAATGGTGTGGGTTACATCCTGGGAGACAAGATTGAGGACCCCAATGGAAATAAGTTAGACAGTCCTCGATGATGCACTGACTTTCTTAGGTTATCCTGGGTGGCTAACCCTCCGGGTTAATTGTTTCTCGGTAATTGTTTCACGTTAAGCCACACCAACAACACTCTCTCCACATCTTCGAGTAATACAGCAGATGGTGGTGCAGCAACAACAGCAGCTGTGGTGCAGCTGACCATGGTGCAGCTGTAGCTGTGGTGCAGCAGCAGCTGTGGTGCAGCAGCAGCTGACTGTGGTACGATAGTATTTATCACCCTTTTTACCACAGGGTTGGCACTAGAAGCTTTCTTTGGGCCCATGGTGGCTTATTTAGCAGTTACAAGCACTATAAATAATGGAATACAAAATGTATCGAATGTATGCATGCAACCGGCCACCCTGGCTTGTAAACAATGACGGCAAGGCAGGCGCTCAGGCTGGACGGACAGGTTCGGGACGAGTCATGTTCAGAAACAGCTGATGGTGCAACAGCAGCTGACCGTGGTGCAGCAGCAGCTGACTGATCCAGCAACAGCTGACTGGTCCAGCAACAGCTGACTGGTCCAGCAACAGCTGACTTATCCAGCAACAGCTGACTGGTCCAGCAACAGCTGACTGGTCCAGCAACAGCTGACTGATCCAGCAACAGCTGACTGATCCAGCAACAGCGATTCTTAAATCTCTCAAACCAACCTTTGCTGGCTTTAAATTCACCAATATGAGCACTAGTTCCAGGCGTTTTTCCCTGTTCACCTGGGTGTTAGTCGACTGGTGTGGGTTGCATCCTGGGAGACAAGATTAAGGACCCCAATGGAAATAAGTTAGACAGTCTTCGATGACACACTTTTTTGGGTTATCCTGGGTGGCTAACCATCTGGGGTTAATTGTTTCTTGGTATTCTCAATAAGCCACACCAACAACAGTGCTACAGCAGCAGCAGCAGCAGCTGACAGTGCTACAGCAGCAGCAGCAGCAGCAGCTGACAGTGATACAGCAGCAGCAGCAGCAGCTGACAGTGCTACAGCAGCAGCAGCAGCAGCTGACAGTGCTACAGCAGCAGCAGCTGACAGTGCTACAGCAGCAGCAGCTGACAGTGCTACAGCAGCAGCAGCTGACAGTGCTACAGCAGCAGCAGCTGACAGTGCTACAGCAGCAGCAGCTGACAGTGCTACAGCAGCAGCAGCTGACAGTGCTACAGCAGCAGCAGACGATGCTACAGCAGCAGCAGACGATGCTACAGCAGCAGACGGTACTACAGCAGCAGCAGCAGCAGACGGTACTACAGCAGCAGCAGCAGCAGACGGTACTACAGCAGCAGCAGCTGACGGTGGTACAGCAGCAGCAGCTGACAGTGCTACAGCAGCACCAGCAGCTGACAGTGCTACAGCAGCAGCTGACAGTGCTACAGCAGCAGCAGACAATGCTACAGCAGCAGTAGACGGTACTACAACAGCAGCAGCAGCTGATGGTGGTACAGCAGCAGCAGCAGCTGATGGTGCTGCAGCAGCAGCTGACAGTGCTGCAGCAGCAGCTGACAGTGCAGCAGCAGCAGCAGCTGACAGTGCTACAGCAGCAGCAGACGATGCTACAGCAGCAGCAGACGATGCTACAGCAGCAGCAGACGGTACTACAGCAGCAGCAGCAGCAGCAGATGGTACTACAACAGCAGCAGCAGCAGCAGCAGCTGATGGTGGTACAACAGCAGCAGCAACTGACGGTGCTACAGCAGCAGCTGACAGTGCTACAGCAGCAGCAGACAATGCTACAGCAGCAGTAGACGGTACTACAACAGCAGCAGCAGCTGATGGTGGTACAGCAGCAGCAGCAGCTGATGGTGCTGCAGCAGCAGCTGACAGTGCTGCAGCAGCAGCTGACAGTGCAGCAGCAGCAGCAGCTGACAGTGCTACAGCAGCAGCAGACGATGCTACAGCAGCAGCAGACGATGCTACAGCAGCAGCAGACGATGCTACAGCAGCAGCAGACGGTACTACAGCAGCAGCATCAGCAGACGGTACTACAACAGCAGCAGCAGCAGCAGCTGATGGTGGTACAGCAGCAGCAGCAGCTGACAGTGCTACAGCAGCAGCAGCATCAGCAGTTGACCATGGTACCACAGTATTTCGATAATATTTCTCACCCTTTTTACCACAGGGTTGGCACTAGAAGCTTTCTTGGGGCCCATGGTCACTTATTTTGCAGATAAAATCACCAAAAACACTGTAATAATACGAAATGTTACGATTGTATGCTTGGATGTTACCGCGGAGGCTGGCTTGTAAACAATGCCACCGGCGGAACATGTGAGGCTGGCTCAGTCCTCACATAGACGCGTCTCGGACGAATAGCATTGAGCGGGTTTTTTAGCGGTATGCGAGGCAAAATTTTAGTGATAAAATGTATCAGTATGCGGATTTAACGTTATGTAAGGCCAACGGTATGCGGGGGTCCACTGTATATATAAAAACCTAGGTAGTAGGTTGGTAAACAGCAACCGCCCAGGGAGGTACTACCGTCCTGCCAAGTGAGTGTACAACAAAAACCTGTAATTGTTTTACATGATGGTAGGATTACTGGTGTCATTTGTCTGTCTCATAAACATGCAAGATTTCAGGTATGTCTTGCTACTTCTACTTACACTTAGGTCACACTACACATACATATACAAGCATACATATATACACCCCTCTGGGTTTTCTTCTATTTTCTTTCTAGTTCTTGTTCTTGTTTATTTCCTCTTATCTCCATGGGGAAGTGGAACAGAATTCTTCGTCTGTAAGCCATACGTGTTGTAAGAGGCGACTAAAATGCCGGGAGCAAGTGGCCAGAAACCCCTTCTCCCATATAAATTACTAAATTTAAAAAGAGAAACTTTTGTTTTTCTTTTTGGGCCACCCTGCCTCGGTGGGATACGGCCGGTGCGTTGAAAGAAAGAAGTACTGTATATATAAAATATGAAATAACTTTTTAACACTTGAAATTTTTGAAAGTTTCCAAACATAACTGAGAGTAGTGCTCACAGAGAATGTAAACAAACCGGGTGACCCGCGGTGACCGTATTAGAACGTAAGGTGGGGGGAGCAGTATAGAGAGTTATGGTCATAATTTAAAATGCCTGTATTAGCGGAATGCCGTAAAGCGGGGCCCTACTGTATTTTGTTTTCATTTAAAAGGTCATACTATGTACCTTTTTTCTTCAGTTTAATAACAAATCATGCATCACATTACCTGATCAACAATCGGCAGGACTTTATCGACACTAAGACCGTGTATCTGCAGCAGGTGTTTAGCAAACATCTCTCTAACTGTTAGTTGATGGTTTTTTACAGATGCTGCATTAAACTGCATAAAAGTCATTAATGATGTCTCAGTAGTGTCATGGTCCAGCATCTCTTCTCTCTGACTCTCAACATCCTTGTGAAGAATGCTACTCACTGCTTTACCCTGATAAAGAGAAAACTGATTAATGCACCATATTATAAGCACAAATGTACTGTATGTACTGCTACTGTAGTAAGCTGTACAGTATAGTTGTTATTATTGCATCAGACATCTTCCGTGAAGGAAGACTGACCCAAAGAAAAGGAAAAATACATTTACCATCACCCATCTTGTCAGAAGTACACAAACATCACAGTTCAAATGACCCTCAGAACTGCAACAACCCACCCATCTCTTAAGAGCACAGGCACTCTTTCTTCCACCTCCAGAATACAAGTCTGGTAAACTGGTTCAAATGAGTTTCTTAGTAAATGTTACTTTGATCACATTTAAACAGCAAGTCAAATTTGAGAAAATGCTTTTCCCTACTCACTCAGATTTAACAGGCCAACATTTACCTGCTGACTGCTAAAGCCCATACCACTCAAAACTTCCTACACCTCCGTAACATTGACCCTTCTTAGAACAACCCATACTCTTCTTCCACCCACCCATCATTTGTACACCCTCTTAGTTGACTGATCCTCCTCCATCCTTTCTAAATGACTAAACCACCTCAACAATTCTTTATTCTTTGAATTATGCTTTTCATGCCACCAAACCATCTTCTAATTTCTTTACTCCTATTTTTTAACAAGTCGGCCATTTCCCACTAAGGCAGGGTGACCCAAAAAGAAAGAAAACCGCAAAAAGAAAGAAAAAAAAACTTTCATCATCATTCACCATTTTCACCATCACTTATGCACTGTCTTTGCAGAGGCGCTTGGATACAACAGCTTAGACGTCCCTCCAAACTGCCAATATCCCAAACCCCTCCTTCAGAATGCAGGCACTGAACTTCCCATTTCCAGGACTCAAGTCCAGCTAACTGGTTTCCCTGACTCACTTCACAAAATATTACCCTGCTCACACTCCAACAGCTCATCAGGTCCCAAAAACCATCTGTCTTCATTCACTCCTATCTAACACGCTCACATATGCTTGCCGAAAATCCAAGCCCCTCTCCCACAAAACCTCCTTTACCCCCTCCCTCCAACCACCTCAGGGATGACCCCCTACTCTGCCTACTTGCCCCTTATAGATTTATACGCTCTCCACGTCATCCTACTTTGTTCCATTCTTTCTAAATGACCAAACCACTTCAACAGCCCCTCTTCAGCCCTCTGACTAATACTTTTAGTAACTCCACACTTCCTCCTAATCTCCACATTACGAATTCTCTGCATAATACTTACACCACACATTGGCCTTGGACACAACATCTCCACTGCCTCCAGTCACCTCCTCACTGCAGCATTTACAATCCATGCTTCACACCAATGTAAGTGAGTTGGTACCACTTTACACTCATACATTCCCTTTTTCGCCTCCACTGATGAAGTTCTCTGTTTCCACAGATACCTCAATGCACCACTCACCTTTTTTCCTTCATCAATTCTATAGTTAACTTCATCCTTCATAAACTCATCCGCTGACAAGTCAACTCCCAAATATCTGAAAACATTCACTTCTTCCATACTCCCTGAAGTTTAGAGACTCTCTGATTGCAGGTTCTAATCCCACCCGTGGTATGGTTTGTTTGCAATCGTGTCATTACGATTTCTTGAGTCATCCAATTTTTCTTTATCTAAACCATCTGATACCTTCATCACCTTACTCTTATCTATATTCACTTTCAACTTTCTACCTTTACACACCCTCCCAAACTTGTCCACTAACCTATGCAACTTTTCTTTACAATCCCCCAAGAGCACAATATTATCAGCAAAAAGTAACTGTCAACTCCTATTTTGTATTTGATTCCCCATAATTTAATCCCACCCCTCTCCCCAGCACCCTAGCATTTACTTATTTTACAATCCCATCTATGAATATGTTTAACCACCATGGTGACATCACACATCCCCATTTAAGACCTGTTTTTACCGGGAAGTAGTCTCCCTCTTTTCTACACACTATAACCTGAGCCTCACTCTCTTCATAAAAACTCTTAACAGCATTTGGTAACTTAATACCTATTCACACTAGCAACATCTGCCACATTGCTCCCCTATCCACTCTATCATACGACTTATCTAAATCCATAAATGCAATGAAAACTTCCCTACCTTTATCTAAATATGGTTCACATACAGTAGGGCCCCACTTATACGGCAGGTTAGGTTCCAGGCTACCGCCGTAAAGCGGAAATCGCCATAAAGTGGAACACCCTTTTCTTCCACTTATAAATGCATACAAATACTAGATAACAAGTTTACACTAACATATATTAAGTTAGCAATAGAACTAGGCATCAAAAAACACAAAAAAGTACAATACACATATAGTGCACTCATTACTTACCTTAAAATATTTATAGTCTTAATCTAGGGTGAGACAAGTAGTACTTATTGTAAGAAATCAAGTGTGGTATGTATGGTAGTCAGCCAGGCTACCATACCAGGCCACCCCACCTACACATAATATTCTATTACATTTAAGCATCCCAGAGCGATAAAATGCATATATAGTTTACTCATTATTTACCTTAAAATATTTGTAGTCTTAATCTAGGGTGAGATGAGTAGTGTTTATTGTAAAAAATCAAGTGTGGTATGTATGGTAGTCAGCCGGGCTACCATACCAGGCCATTCCACCCACACATATATCTCTATGATATTTAAGCATCCCAGAGCAATAAAATGTATATACAGTTCACTCATTACTTACCTTAAAATATTTGTAGTCTTAATGTAGGGTCAGGAGTAAGTAAATGAGATAAAACGAATAAATGAGAGAGAAAGAATGAGTGCATGAGAGAGGACAGGCGCCGAGTTATGTAAACAAACCAGGCGAAGGTAAGTTTTGTAAACAAAGTGTACACGTCTGGTTTGTGTACAAGTTACATTGTGTACAGGTTGTCTCTACATTGATATGGTAGAATAAATGAAGAACACCACTCCCATTCTCATGTAACATCATTTTGAGAAGAAATGACGCTCTGAGTGAAGGCAATGGAAATAAGTCACTCTGACTTTTTTGGGTTATCCTAGGTTCTCTACACATATGCTATTATGTATGATAATCTATGTAACTGTATTTGTGCATACCTGAATAAACTTACTTACATACATACAAAAGGAATAATTTTCTACAGTTACCCCCAGTAACACATTTTCTCTTATGTTTGATTAGAGAAAATGTTATTCTTGGCATCACTTGTACAAGTTATCTGGCTACCACATCTCATATTTATGTATATTTATTCAACTGTGGGGTGTATTTATCATATTTATATGTTATGCATCGTGTTTATTATATAATTTTGAAAAAAATATCATAGATGGATTAATGAAAATGTGTACATTAACGTAATATACGACATTTAAATGAGACTCCGTGATTATTATTATCATTACTAATATGACGTCTGGAGGCATAAAACACTCTTACTGATTTTAATGTGTACCTGCATGCCAGCACAGTATGTAAGTTTATTTAAGTACAGGTATACATAAGTATAATTATCAGAGTATATATATAATATGAAATAGATGGGGTTGTAAGAGAAGTAAATGCGAGGGTCTTGGCAAGAGGCGTGGAGTTAAAAGATAAAGAATCACACACAAAGTGGGAGTTGTCACAGTTGCTCTTTGCTGATGACACTGTGCTCTTGGGAGATTCTGAAGAGAAGTTGCAGAGATTGGTGGATGAATTTGGTAGGGTGTGCAAAAGAAGAAAATTAAAGGTGAATACAGGAAAGAGTAAGGTTATGAGGATAACAAAAAGATTAGGTGATGAAAGATTGAATATCAGATTGGAGGGAGAGAGTATGGAGGAGGTGAACGTATTCAGATATTTGGGAGTGGACGTGTCAGCAGATGGGTCTATGAAAGATGAGGTGAATCATAGAATTGATGAGGGAAAAAGAGTGAGTGGTGCACTTAGGAGTCTGTGGAGACAAGAACTTTGTCCTTGGAGGCAAAGAGGGGAATGTATGAGAGTATAGTTTTACCAACGCTCTTATATGGGTGTGAAGCGTGGGTGATGAATGTTGCAGCGAGGAGAAGGCTGGAGGCAGTGGAGATGTCATGTCTGAGGGCAATGTGTGGTGTGAACATAATGCAGAGAATTCGTAGTTTGGAAGTTAGGAGGAGGTGCGGGATTACCAAAACTGTTGTCCAGAGGGCTGAGGAAGGGTTGTTGAGGTGGTTCGTATTACAACCTAGGATTTCAAAGGCCTGTTATCCCAGGTGTAATGGGAGCAAATAAACACAGTAGAAAAAGTTTAGACTTATATTATCCTTCACCAATTTATAACAGCAATATGTACACTATGTACAGTAATAAGTATAGTGCACTCCACGGTAAGCAAAGCAGAAATAGAAGCCACAAGATAGCAGACCGTGCTTCAACCAGCTCTAGAATGGGAATGACAAGGGCAGACAGGAGAGCGGTATCCACATAACCTCTGCGATTGCCAATCCCACCTTCTTATTGGCTAGAACCTGGTCACTAGTTGAACGATGGGGCCCCATCACCAACTCTTAGCAACCTGGTTCGCTGGTTGGGGGAGATAGCCTGTAAATGAGGGTGTGTCCATGCGCCGAATAAAGGTTACGTACTCTTTGCATGCCACACCCCCACCCCCGAGAAGGCTCAGGATTAGGCTGCCACCTCCCAGTGGTAACCGTGCCGCCATGGCACAAAATAATGGGACCGCCTATCCTCTCCACCATCCAACTCTTAGATAGAGCTCAGCTTTCCTAGTGACCAAAAGCCAAACCCTAAACTCAGAGCGAGACAGCAGTCAGATAGGCCAACATAGGTCCAAGATACAAGCGGACGGTAGCCCGTATCCCCTCACTAAAAAAAAACCCCACATCAGGGGATAAAAAAAAGAGCTTGAAAGGGGGTTACCACAAATACATCCTAACCTAAATAAAATATTAAACTAGACTCTTGACAAAGAGTCTGCCAACACATTTTCTTTGCCGGCAATATATTTAATTTTTATGTTGTAGGGCTGCAGCCTGAGCGTCCAACGCATAAGCCTTGTGTTGTGATTCTTCATGGCTTGGAGATAGACTAACGGGTTGTGATCACTGTAGACTGTGACCACCTGCGATGTCTGGCCCACATAAACATCGAAATGCTCCAAAGCCAGTACCAGCGCGAGGGCTTCTTTTTCAATGGTAGAGTAAGCTCTCTGATGTGGCTGGAACTTGGCTGAAAAGTATGCGATTGGCTGCAGCTCCTTGTTCCCGATTTGTAATAGTACCGCCCCAACCCCAGACTCACAAGCATCAACCTGTAATGAAAAAGGTTTGGAGAAGTCTGGAGACAGGAGAATGGGTGCAGAGCACAATAATCTTTTTGCTTTATTAAAAGCAGTGTTACAATCTGAAGTCCAAATAAAGGGAACTTTATGACTGGTAAGAGAGGTAAGAGGGGCTACAATATCTGAGAAATTCTTACAGAATCTTCTGTAAAATCCGATCATGCCTAGGAAACGTTGAAGAGATTTCCTATCATGAGGAACTGGATATTCTTTAATCGAAAGAACTTTAGCAAGTTTAGGTGCAACATTACCACTACCTACTTCATGGCCTAGAAAAGTGACAGTGGCCTGGCCAAAGGAAGATTTAGATAAATTAACTGTTAATTGGGAATTCTTAAAGGTCTCAAACAGAGCTTTAAGTCTAAGTAGGTGTTGATCCCAAGTATCAGACACCACAACAATATCATCTAGGTATGCTGCCGTGCCTTCAAGTCCTTTAATAGCCTGATGGATGAGTTTCTGGAATGAAGAGGGGGAATTTTTCATTCCGAAGGGGGTAACTGTATACTGATAATGACCTCCTGGAATTACGAAGGCAGAGATTTCCTTCGCCTTATCTGTCAAAGGTACCTGATAGTAACCTTTAAGGAGATCTAATTTGGACACAAAAGTAGCCTTACCCACAAAGTCAATTACGTCATCCAGACGAGGAAGAGGGTAAGCATCTGTAATTGTGACCTCGTTCACTTTACGGTAGTCTGTGCACATACGAAACCCTCCATCAGCCTTTTTTACTAGGATGCACGGTGAAGCCCATGGACTAGATGACTCCTCCACTAAACCATGTTCTAACAAGAAGTCTACTTCCTGCTGAAGTAGCCTTTGCTTTTCAGGATTAGCTCTGTAGGGGGAGAGTTTAATTGGTTTAGATTTTCCCACATCTACATCATGGTAACCTAACGTACATTTTTTCGGCACATCCGAAAAAATATTAGGATATGACTGTAGAAGCTCAGTTAAATTGGTTGCTTGTATTTCAGATAATCCATCCATTAAAGGGCTAGGATCCTTGAGGAGGACAGAATTTGAAAGTTTAGTATTAATTTCAGAGATAGAGTGCAAAGAGTCAGAGTCGTCCTCAGAGGTAGAGGACAGAGTCATTACTGGGACTTTATCTGGTGTATGAAAGGCCTTGATTTGATTAATGTGGTAAGTTTTTGTTTTTGAGGTCTTATCAATGGGAGCTACCACATAATTTAAATCAGATAATCTACTTACTATCTGCATAGGTCCCGTAAATCTAGCTTTCAAGGTGTGGCCAGGTATAGGTTCCTGCACCAACACCTTGTCTCCTGGATGGAAGGAGCGGAATTGTGCACTTCTGTCATACCTCTGTTTCATCTTACTTTGAGCTGTCTTTAGGTTAGCCTTGGCTAACTCACGTGCCACCTGCAACCTTGAAGACGGGTTGTAGAGTGCTGAGCTTACGTCTTCTCCCATCCATCCTTCTTTGAGCACCCGAAGAGGACCTCGTACATTGTGCCCAAAGATCAGCTCAAACGGACTATACCCTGTAGACTCTTGCACCGTCTCTCGTACTGAGAACAGCAACAACGGTAGAGATTCATCCCAATCTGTCGGAAAGTGCATGCAAAAACTTCTCATCATTGTTTTTAATGTTTGGTGGAATCTTTCCAAGGCGCCTTGGGACTGAGGATGATAGGCAGTGGATAAGTTGTGAATTATCCCTAACCTAGTTAATACTTCCCTAAATGCTTTGGCAGTGAAGTTAGTACCTTGATCACTTTGTATAGTTTTAGGAATGCCAAAACAAGAAATGAATTTTGTTAAAGCTTTGAGAATAGCTTTAGTATTGATACTACGCATAGGGATTGCTTCAGGATATCTGGTTACTTTATCCATAATTGTAAATAAATACTGGTTTCCAGACTTTGACTTAGGTAGTGGACCTACACAATCTATAATTAAATCTGCAAAAGGTTCTCCATCAGCAGGTATGGGTTGGAGAGGTGCAGGTTTAATGGAATGTCCAGGTTTTCCAACTTGCTGACATTCTCGGCAACACCTAATATGATTCTTCACATCTTTCTTTAATTTTGGCCAATAAAATTCTTTTGTGATTCTATACAAGGTTTTTGTAATTCCTAAGTGACCTCCTAATGACGTATTATGAGCTATATTTAATATCTGAGGTCTATACTTGGTTGGAACCACTAACCTGTCGTATAATTGCCGGCCCTCTATCTCCTTACCAGTCTCAGTGCAGACCAAATAATCATTTTTAACTTCATACTTGACTGGATGACCCAAAGAGGATTTACCCATGGCTGCCTCAAAAGCGAATTTTAAAGAAGGGTCCTTTCGTTGTTCCTCCCGGAAGGACAGTCCCTCGGGCATGGAAACAGAGACATCTGGCAATCCTGCAACCTGGGAATAGGAAGGCTTGATCGGGGTCTGTTCACTTGATCTACGAGGCTCTGGCCAGTTTTCCTCGTAAAACAATGTGGCTATTCCGAGATCGGAGTCGTCCAAGGATAGGTCAACATTCTCTCCAGACAACCCTTGGGATGTTGCCCGAGTTATGGCCAACACCGGAGAAGAATTAATCATTATAGGTTCAGGACACGAACTAACAGTAGTAATGTTATTACCCAGTAATAACATGGCATTTTTCATGGGAAATCCTTTTGAGACACCTACAGTCAAGTACCCAGTGTAATATTTGCACTGTACATAAATTTTATGCAAAGGAACAGAATATATAGCTCCTCCAAATGCTTCCAATAAAACTGAGGAATTCAAAGAAGTATTCTCTGAAAGGGGTAATATTCCTTCTCTGACAAGTGAGCAATATGCTCCAGTATCTCTAAAGGTATTTACTTTAGTTGGTTCTGAGTTTTCCTGAAGGGAAATAAGACTTTCGCAATAATAAGGGGCCATACCTTTTTCTACTTCTCTAGGGGACATGTTACTAGGGATATTAGAGATTTTCCCGATGGGTTGAGGTTTTTGGGGGCAGTTGGAACTGATGTGACCTACTTTATTGCACCTGAAGCAGACGACAGGCTTGCCCTTTACTCCCTGATGACGTTGCAAGTGGTGTCGTTCTGGCTGGTGCCTCTCTGGATATTGTTGTCGAGATGCTCCATAAGTAGTTTGCCTCTCCGCAGGGGGACCATATGTTGAGAAGCGTGGCTCACCAGGTGACTTGGTTGGATGACGTAGACGCTCTCCCTCCGGCTGGCACTTCATTCTCCAATGTTGTCGATCTCTGCTCACGCCAGACTGTTGAAAAGAGAGACGGGACCGCTCGGACAAGGAGCGGTTCGTTTCGAAGGTATCAGCCAACCTGGCTGCCTCCAATGCAGTGGTTAAGTCACGATCCTGCAGAAAGACACGAACCTCTGGTCCCACAGACTCCAGCAGGTTATCAATCAGAATAAGCTGCACCAGCTCCTCAAAGTTAGAGACACCACTCGCTTTATACCAGCTGGTAAAAGCTTTGGTTTGCTGTCTCACAAAGTCCACCAGGGATTGACCAAGCTGCCGCCTGTTCAATTTGAAGGTCTTACGATATTTAGCTGGGATACATGTATATGCTCCCAACACTGTGGTCTTCACTACTTTATAATCAGAGAATTCAGCGTCAGTTAATACCGACGTAAATTCCTGTGCCTTACCCAATAATGCTGTATGAACCAACGCTGCCCAGTGCTGTTCCGGCCACCTCAAGGCTCGAGCCTGATTTTCGAAGCTTTCGAAAAATTGCTCTGGTTCGGCCTCATTGAAGCGGGGAACAAGCTGTACTGCTTTTTGTAAACTGAAATCGTTTACAGAATGCGAAAACTGCCTCCTTTCTCTTTCCCTATCAAATTCTTCCCTTGCGAATGCTCTCTGTTCCCTAGTTTGCTCCAGCGTGATTTTTGCCAGCTCAAGTGCCAACGACGCTGATTCACCTCGAGACAACCCAGCTGCACTATACTGACCATTTTGCTCCGTAGGTGTATCATCTTCCTCATGCGAGAACATAAGAGTTTTTGCCCCAGCTCCCGTAGAGGGAGGAGTTTGATGTGCCATCTCTTCTTCAATAAGTTTGTCAGCAATAAGTGAACGCAGTTGCGCAGCTGTGAGAGTGCGTTTATAGGGAATGCCAATGGAACGAGCAATTTGCCAACAACGCTGTAGGGACAATTTAGGTAGGTTATGCAAAGTATATGCCGACACCAGGCGTCTGACTCGTCTAGGTGGCATAAGTTATTCGCTATGCACAGTACGAATACCCCAACGTAACACGTTAATTTGCAGAACACGCTTAGCTATGCACAGTACGATTGCAGAATACGCATACAAGCAAAGCCGACTGCACACAAGATTGACCGTAGCGAAGCGAGCACACTGAACAAGCTAGTAGCGAGCTGTTGAACGATCACACAATAGCAAGGCTGATCATAAGCAACTGACACGCAAAATTTGTAAAGCGAAGCGAGACAGCAAGCTACACAATGTTCCTGCTACAAGCTTCACCCTAAGCTCAACCGTTTCTCTAAGTCCAGCTCCAGCTCTCGGACAGGCTACCCATATTACAACCTAGGATTTCAAAGGCCTGTTATCCCAGGTGTAATGGGAGCAAATAAACACAGTAGAAAAAGTTTAGACTTATATTATCCTTCACCAATTTATAACAGCAATATGTACACTATGTACAGTGATAAGTATAGTGCACTCCACGGTAAGCAAAGCAGAAATAGAAGCCACAAGATAGCAGACCGTGCTTCAACCAGCTCTAGAATGGGAATGACAAGGGCAGACAGGAGAGCGGTATCCACATAACCTCTGCGATTGCCAATCCCACCTTCTTATTGGCTAGAACCTGGTCACTAGTTGAACGATGGGGCCCCATCACCAACTCTTAGCAACCTGGTTCGCTGGTTGGGGGAGATAGCCTGTAAATGAGGGTGTGTCCATGCGCCGAATAAAGGTTACGTACTCTTTGCATGCCACAGATGGTGAAAGTTTTTCTTTTTCGGGCCACCCTGCCTTGGTGGGAATCGGCCAGTGTGATAATAAAAAAAAAATAAAAAAAAAAAATATGAAATAACTTTTAAAAACACTTAAAATTTTGGAGTTTCCAGACATAATGGAGAGACTTAGTGCTTACGGATCTCACAGACAATGTAAACAAACCGGGTGGGGCCCGGTGACCGTATTAGAAAGTCAGGTGGGGGGAGCCGTATAGCGAGTTTTGGTCATAATTTAAAATGACCGTATTAGCGGAACGCCGTAAAGCGAAATGCCGTAAAGCAGGGCCCTACTGTATATACTTCAATGTAAACACTTGATCTACACATCCCCTACCCATTCTACAGCCAACTTGCTAATCTGCAATCCTGTTCTCTGTGTTGCCTCTAATTCTTTCAATAATAACCCTACCATACACTTCACCTGGTATACTCAGTAAACTTACACCCACATAGTTTTTGTAACAAGTAGTCAGTATCCTGGTCCAATTATCCATTAGAATTTAGTAAGATTCAATAGTGCTTCAGGATTACAACTGGTAGGCTACTAACTAAATAAATTGAAATTTAATAAGTTTATTAATAACAAAATTGTCTAGGCATATATTATCAAATTAAATTAATCAATTGAATATAATATAGGATGCAAGTTCCTACACTTCTCTTGTGTACAGTAGTATTGTGCAGAAGGCTCATATCACATCTTCATGGCTTTTAAGTACCGTCTGGTACATTGTTAACATTTAACCCTTTGAGGGTCGACAGGCCCTCTCCGAAACTCGTTCTCAGGGTCGGCCAAATTTAAAAAAAAAAAAAATTATTTTCTCTTATGAAAAGATAGAGAATCTTTTCCCGATCATAAAGACATCAAAAGTTTGAAATTTGATAGAAAACTTACGGAATTATGCTCTCGCAAAGTTAGCGGTCTCGGCGATGTTTACGCATCGGCGATTTTGCCCACTTTGAGCCCCATTTTCGGCCAATTTCACTGTACTAGTCGACAAAAAACATGAATATTTCGCTAGAACTCCATTTTTTCTATCGAATGGGTGCAAGAAACAACCCATTTATAAATTCAACTATCCAGTACAGTGGTCAGAATTTAGCAATTTTGCCAATTTCACACAAATTTCAAAAGATGCCAATTTCCGAATAGGGTCCAGAATAAACAAGAAAGACATTCCTGGCACTAAAATGACATTTCCTCTAGTCATTAGTCACGTCTCAAGGCCCCTCTTATATTCTTTTGCTTTCCACTTTGAATTTTTATTCTCACAAAAAATATAAGATTTACTGTTATGCAGACTACTGCATTAGTGTAAAAAATGGTATAAATATTATTGGTGCACTTGTGAAAGAATATTAGACTCACCAGTTGACCTGTATTGCACGCTTGGCACGATTTGTTTACTTTTGAACTTTGGTAAAAATCGAACATTTCTGCTACTTTGAGCTCAATTTCAAGGCAACTTTCATTGTAAAACCAGTCAAAATCATCTCAATTTCTATAATATATCTTCCATTCTATAAAATGAGACCAAGAAAACTAGAATACAACAATAAATACCATACGAAAATACACTGCAAAGTCGCTGATTTATTAAAAAAAAATGGTCAAAGTTTTTTTTTTCTCATTATGCACTGTGTGCTGCAGGATTTTTTTTAGACTGTGCACACTGACCACATAGACCCATTCTTTGATATGAAGGCCTACCAGCTTTCTCCCACAAGATTTGAGGCCGCTAGAATTTATGAGTACTAGTACGTCAAAAACCCCTACGCGTAAGACGTACTAGTACGACCAAAACCCTCAAAGGGTTAATAACATAGTACAGATATATACAAGTAAGTTTGTGTGTATGTGTGTAAGTGCTCTAAGTAGTTTGCTATGTCTGAAGAATCTACTAGATTTAACTAGTGACTGACTATAAGTCCTCACATAAACTAACTTCTTGACCAACCTGGCAATCAGAACAGCTTGCTTGAACAATAAAACGACTGATAAGCCAAACAACAGCAATATAACAAGCAACAGCGACACAGAATCAGGAACAAGGAGATAATGTAATGACACTAAGTAGGGACCATCAGCAGATCCTCCACAAAAGTCACAAAACTCCCATACTACTGAATCTAAGTTCAGCATTAGAAAATCCCCGACTGTGACAGTACTACACAGATACCAGTACAAATTAGGTCAGAAGCTACAGCTCAGGATCTGAGTTGCTCAGTGTCTATGCGACACACAACCTCAGTACAACGTCGAAAATCACTAAGTCTAGGCAATGTTCTGTGAACAGAGTTCCACAGAACCAAGAACAAGAAAGCGACAGAGATGATCTTCCAACAAGAGCCCACAAGAGAGAGGTGTGGGACCTCTTGCTAGATGCACGTCCAACCGACAAGAGACAACGCAGCCCAGGCAGACTACTCCAGGTGAGGTGTGATACCCCCTCCTTGATCATGTGATAGCTCCGTGCTGCTGCTGCCCAGCAACACCGAGAAGCTGGCAGCGAAACGAGCAACGAGTGATAATTACAGTAGTTAGACAATGCTGTCTGCTACTTAACACTCTCAAACTACGAGCACTGAATAATATATAAAAATGTTACATCCTACCTAATAATATAACTAAGTTAAATAATAATATAAAGCAATATATTTACGATTTAGTTATTATCGCAAATGTAAGCAATATAAAATTATATGAAAAGGTAATATACATTATATACATTGTGACCCATTCAGGGGTCACAATACACACCTACACTACAGTTATAAAACTGCAACATTAACACCCCTCCTTCAGAGTGCAGACACTGAACTTCCCATCTCCAGGAATCAAGTCCGGCCTGCCCATTTCCCTGAATCCGTTCATGTTACCTTGCTCATACTCCAATAGCACTTCAAGTCCTAAAAACCATTTGTCTCCATTCGCTCCTATCTAACACTGTTACGTATGCTTGCTGGAAGTCCAGCCCCTTGCAAGCAAAACCTCTTTTACCCCCTGCCTCCAACCTTTCCTAGGCCGACCCCCTACCCTGCCTTCCCTCCACTACAGATATATACACTCTCAAAGTCATTCTATTTCCTTCCATCTTCTCTACAAGTCCGAACCACCTCTCCTCAGCCCTCTAGATAATAGTTTTGGTAATCCCACACCTCTTCCTAATTTCCAAACTACGAATTCTTTGCATTATATTCACATCACACATTGCTCTCAGACATGACATCTCTACTGTCTCCAGCCTTGTCCTTGTTGCAACATTCACCACCCATGTTTCACACCTATATGAGAGCGTTCGTATAACTATATTCCCATACATTCCCCTCTTTGCTTCCATGGACAAAGTTCTTTGTCTCCACAAACTCCTAAGTACACCACTCACCTTTTTCCCCTTATCAATTCTATGATTCACCTCATCTTTCATAGACCCATCTGCTGACACATCCATTCCTAAATATCTGAATACATTCACCTCCTCCATACTCTCTCCCTCCAATCTGATATCCAATCTTTCGTCACCTAATTTTTTTGTTATCCTCATCACCTTACTCTTTCCTATATTCAATTTTAATTTTCTTCTTGTACAGACATACCCTACCAAACTCATCAACCAACCTCTGCAACTTCTCTTCAGAATCTTCCAAAAGCACAGTGTCATCAGTAAAGAGCAACTGTGACAGCTCCCACTTTGTGTTAGATTCTTTATCTTTTAATTCCACACCTCTTGCCAACACCCGAGCATTCACTTCTCTTACAACCCCATCTATAAATATATTGAACAACCATAGTAACATCACACATCCGTGTCTAAAGCCTACTTTTACTGAGAAATAATCTCCCTCTCTTCTACATACTCTAACCTGAGCCTCACTATCCTCATAGAAACTCTTCACTGCTTTCAATAACCTACCTCCTATTCCAAACGTTCGCAACATTTGCCACATTGCTCCCCTGTCCACCTTGTCATACGTCTTTTCCAAATCCATAAATGCCACAAAAATCTCTTTACCCTTATCTAAATGCTGTTCACCTATATGTTTCACTATAAACACTTGGTCTACACACCCCCTACCTTTCCTAAAGCCTCCTTGTTCATCTGCTATCCTACTCTTCTCCTTGGCCTTAATTCTTTCAATAATAATTCTACCATACACTTTACCAGGTATACTCAACAGACTTATTCCCCTATAATTTTTGCACTCTCTTTTGTCCCCTTTGCCTTTATACAAAGGAACTATGCATGCTCTCTGCCAATTCCTAGGTACCTTACCCTCTTCCATACATTTATTAAATAAAAGCACCAACCACTCCAAAACTATATCTCCACCTGCTTTTAACCCTCTGACTGTTTTGGTTGTAAATATATGTCTTACGAGCCACCGTTTTTGATGTATATATACTCATAAATTCTAGCGGCTTCAAATCAAGCAGGAGAAAGCTGGTAGGCCCATGTGAGAGAATGGGTCTGTGTGGTCAGTGTGAACCATATAAAAAAAATCCTACAGCATGAAGTGCATAATGAGAAAAAAGAAAACTCTGACTGTTTTTTTAATTAAAATGCCGACTTTGTGGTCTACTTTCGTATAGTATTTATGGTTTTATTCTCGTTTTCTTGGTTTCATTTGATAGAATGGAAAACATATAGAAATAGAGGTGATTTTGATTGGTGGTTTTACTATGAAAAGAACCTTGAAATGGAGCTCAAAGTAGGGGAAATGTTTGATTTTTGCCGATGTTCAAAAGTAAACAAATGATGCCATTTTCCAATAAATGTCCAAGTAGCCATTCTAATATGCAGTCATGAATGGGTTGACATTATTTATACAATTATTACAATATTGCAGTAGTCTGCATAACAGTAAATCTTCTATTTTTTGTTTGAATAAAAATTAAAAATAGAAAGCAAGAGTAATATCAGAGGGGCCTGGAGATGTGACTGATGAACAAAGAAAATGCTATTTTAGAGCCAGGAATGTCTGCATTGTTCATTCTGGACCCATTTTGAAATTGTCATATTTTTTAATTTTCATGAAATTGGCCAAATTGCAAATTTCTGACCACGTTATTGGGTAGTTGAAATCGGTAAATGGGCAGTTTCTTGTACTCAATCGATAGAAAAAATGGAGTTCTAAAGAAATAGCTATGAGTTTGGTTGACTGGAACAATGAAATTAGACAAAAATAGTGCTCAAAGTTGGCAAAATCACCGATTCGTAAATATCGCTGAGGTCGCTAACTTCGCGAGAGCATAATTCCGTCAGTTTTCTGCCAAATTTCGTTCTTTCGGTGTCATTAAAACTGGGAAAAGATTCTCTATCATTTCTCAAGAAAAAAAAATAATTTTTTTTTTTTTGGAAATTTTGCGACACCAGGAGACACCTCAGGATTTGGGATTGCGGCAGTCAAGGGGTTAACACGGTAGTTAGGTTTCTGACAATAGTGTGTTAGATAAAACCATGTTAGATCAACTGAAGAACTTATGGGGAAAATAGGGTTACGTTCCTGGGAGCCTCAAAAAAAGCAAAACAATTTTTTTTTACGCTTCCACATCTTACAAAAATAAAAGTGAATATATAATTGTAGTTCATTGTTGTGATGCATGTTTTTATTGGTAAAGACTACAAATGTAACAGAAATAATAGTATTTCTTACCTTAAACTGTGGGTGCTGGTGTTTGTGGATGATTGTGAAGAGAGTGGAGAGTTATGCTGTGGTCCTACTGGGCTGAGGTGGATGGTAGAGGTTCTGGTACTGAAGTTGATGGTTGGACTGGAGTGTCTAAGTCATTCAGCCAGTCAGTCAAGCCAGTAAGTCATTCAATCAGTCAAGTCAGTCAGTCAGTCAAGTCATTCAGTCAGTCAAGTCATTCAGACAAGCCAGTAAGTCATTCAGTCAAGCCAGTAAGTCATTCAGTCAAGCCAGTAAGTCATTCAGTCAGTCAGTCAAATCATTCAGTCAAGCCAATAAGTCAGTCAAATCATTCAGTCAAGCCAGTACGTCAGTCAAGTCATTCAGTAAATAAGACAAGTCATTCAGTCAGTCAAGTCATTCAGTCAAGCCAGTAAGTCAGTCAAGTCATTCAGTCAGTCAAGTCATTCAGTTGGTCAAGTCATTCAGTCAAGTCAGTAAGTCATTCAGTCATCCAGTTAATTTTTATAGTGGGCCTGAAGAAGATAAATTATGTAACATCACAGTCACTAGTGAAATGGTTATGAAACAAATAGATCGACTGAAGCAAAATAAGTCGCCGGGACCTGATGAGCTTTTTTCAAGAGTTGTTAAGGAATGTAAAATGGAACTCTGTGAACCATTAACTAATATTTTTAATTTATCTCTTCAAACAGGTATAGTATCTGATATGTGGAAGATGGCTAATGTAATTCCTATTTTTAAATCAGGGGATAAGTCGTTGCTGTCGAATTACTGCCCAATAAGCCTGACCTCAATTGTAGGCAAATTGCAAGAGTCAATTATAGCTGAGATTATAAGAAGTCATCTGGATAAGCATAATCTGATTAATGATACTCAGCATGGATTCACGAGAGGCCGTTCTTGTCTAGCTAATTTATTAACTTTCTTCAGTAAAGCTTTTGAGGCTGTTGATCATGATAAAGAATTTGATATTATTTACTTAGATTTTAGTAAGGCTTTTGATAGAGTTCCACACCAAAGACTGTTAAGGAAAGTGGCAGCTCATGGCATTCAGGGAAAAGTGCTCTCATGGATCGAGTCATGGCTCACAGACAGGAAGCAGAGAGTGTCCATAAATGGGGTTAAATCCAAGTGGGGATCTGTAACAAGTGGCGTTCCACAGGGATCAGACTTGGCCCCGTTGTTGTTTATAATATATATATCAATGATCTTGATGAGGGAATTACTAGTGAAATGAGCAAATTCGCCGATGACATAAAGATAGGTAGGATAACTGATTCAAACGTAGATATCAGGGAACTTCAGGAGGATTTAGACAAACTCAGTACCTGGTCAGAAAAGTGGCAGATGCAGTTCAATGCAGATAAATGCAAGGTTCTGAAGCTCGGGAGTGTCCACAACCCTAGCACTTATAAGTTAAATAATGTAGAACTTAGCCACACAGATTGCAAAAAGGACTTGGGGGTTATGGTGAGCAGCAACCTTAAACCAAGACAGCAATGCCTAAGCGTACGTAATAAGGCAAACAGATTACTGGGATTTATATCAAGAAGTGTAAGCAGCAGAAGTTCAGCGGTTATATTACAGCTTTATACATCATTAGTAAGGCCTCACCTAGATTATGCAGCTCAGTTCTGGTCTCCATATTACAGAATGGACATAAATTCATTAGGAAACATTCAGCGTAGAATGACTAAATTAATACATAGCATTAGAAATCTTCCCTATGAAGAGAGATTGAAGACCCTTGAATTACATTCACTTGTTAGACGAAGAATGAGGGGAGACATGATCAAAGTGTATAAGTGGAAGATGGGTATTAATAAAGGGGACATTAATAAGGTCTTGAGGATATCTCTCTAAGAGAGAACCTGCAGTAATGGATTTAAATTAGACAAGTTTAGATTTAGAAAGAACATAGGAAAGTATTGGTTTGGAAATAGGGTAGTTGATGAGTGGAACAGTCTACCTAGTTGGGTTATTGAGTCTTAAACCTTGGGTAGTTTCAAATTTAGGTTGGATAAATGCATGAGTGGGAGGGGTTGGATTTGAGTGGGACTTGCAAATGAGTGGATAGAGTTATCAGAGCTTATTTCTTGGGTAGCATTGAAAATTAGGTTGGGCAAATGTTTTGTTAGTGGGATGGATTGTAAAGGACCTGCCTAGTATGGGCCAACAGGCCTGCTACAGTGATCCTCCTTTCTTATCTTCTTACATTCTTAAGTCAGTAAGCCATTCAGTTAAGTCAGTAAGTCATTCAGTCAAGTCATCCAGTTAAGTCAGTAAGTCATCCAGTTAAGTCAGTAAGTCATTCAGTCAAGTCATTCAGTTAAGTCATTCATTCAGTTAAATCATTCAGTCAAGCCAGTAAGTCAGTCACTCAGTCAATCAAGTCATTCAGTCAAATCATTCAGTCAAGTCAGTAAGTCATTGAGTCAAGTCAGTAAGTTACTGAGTCAAGTCAGTAAGTCATTCAGTCAAGTCATTCAGTTAAGTCATTCAGTCAGTCAAATCATTCAGGCAAGTCAGTAAATCACTCCATCAAGTCAGTAAGTCATTCAGTCAAGCCAGTAAGTCAGTCATTCAATCAGTCAAGTTATTCAGTCAAATCATTCTGTCAAGTCAGTAAGTCATTCACTCAAGTAAGTCATTCAGTCAAGAGTAAATTATTCCATCAAGTCATTCAGTCAAGCCAGTAAGTCAGTCATTCAGTCAAGTCAGTAAGTCATTCAGTCAGTCAAATCATTCAGGCAAGTCAGTAAATCATTCCATCAAGTCAGTAAGTCATTCGGTCAAGCCAATAAGTCAGTCATTCAGTCAGTCAGTCAAGTCATTCAGTCATGTCAGTGAGTCATTCAGTTAAGTCAGTAAGTCATTCAGTCAAGTCAGTAAATCATTCCATCAAGTCATTCAGTCAAGCCAGTAAGTCAGTCATTCAGTCAGTCAGTCAAGTCATTCAGTCAAATCATTCAGTCAAATCATTCAGTCAAGTCAGTAAGTCATTGAGTCAGTCAGTCAAGTCATTGAGTCAAGTCAGTAATTCATTCTGTCAAGTCAGTAAGTCATTGAGTCAAGTCAGTACATCACTGAGTCAAGTCAGTAAGTCAGTCAGTCACACAAACTCATGTTTACCTTTTTTTATATGTACAAAGTAACACTTCATTACAGTTATCTCTTATCTAATATCTTTGTTTCCTTCGTTAATTCTATAGGAGGTAAAGTTCTAGCATGGACTGAGGCATGGCTTACCAACAGAAAGCAGAGAGTTACCATTAATGGAGTGAAATCTGAATGGGGATTAGTCACTAGTGGCGTTCCACAAGGATCAGTTTTAGACCCTCTCTGGTTCATAATTTACATTAATGACCTTGATGAAGGGATTACAAGTGACATGAGTAAGTTTGCTGATGATACAAAGATAGACCGTATAATTCACTCTGAGGAGGATATCAATGAACTCCAGGACAATTTGGACAAATTAATGTCTTGGTCTGAAAAATGGCAGATGAAGTTCAATGTGGATAAGTGTAAGGTACTTGCCCTTGGTAATAAAAATAACCCTCGAAGCTATAATCTAGGTGAAGTAGAGCTTGATCATACAGAATGTGAAAAAGACTTGGGAGTCATGGTAAGCAGAAATCTAAAGCCAAGACAGCAGTACCTTAGTGTGCGCAACAAGGCCAACAGATTACTTGGATTTATCTCAAGAAGTATAAGTAACAGAAGTCCAAAAGTTATTTTACAGCTCTATACATCACTAGTGAGGCCTCATTTAGATTATGCTGCTCAGTTTTGGTCCCCTTACTACAGGATGGATATAGACTCATTAGAGAACATATAGAGAAGAATGACTAAAATTATTTACTGTGTAAGGAACCTCCCGTATGAAGATAGACTTAAAGCCTTAAATCTCCACTCTCTGGAGAGGCGTAGAATGAAGGGAGATATCACTGAAGTGTATAAGTGGATGACAGGCATAAACAAGGGAGATATTAATAAAGTGCTGAGAGTGTCGAACCAGGTAAGAACCAGAAATAATGGATATAAGTTGGATAAATTTAGATTTAGAAAGGACATAGGTAAGTACTGGTTTTCTAACAGAGTTGTATATATGTGGAACAGTCTTCCCAGTGGGGTGATAGAGGCTAGGACCTTGGGTAGCTTTAAGAAGAGACTGGACAAATATATGAGTGGGAGGGGCTGGGTTTGATTGGTGTCATGGGGTACGGGAGTTATTTCTTGGGTAGCTGTAGGTAGAGGTCGTTTTGATAAGGACCTGCCTCGTATGGGCCAGTAGGCCTTCTGCAGTGTTCCTACATTCTTATATTCTTATGCTCTTATATGCTTATGCCATTTCTTGCCACTTTCAGAAACACTGGTATGCCTACTGGGTGTCATGATTGCTTGGCAGATACAAGATATAATAATTAAAAGATCAAAACACAATTCACAAACAGCTAGCTTGTAGCAGAGAAAGACTGGACACATATAAAATATGAATGCTGGGAAGGTGGGGGTGGTGTCAGATGTTGGGGGGTGGCAGGGGATGGTGGGAGGTATCCCCGCCTGATCCACAACAAGGCTGCCGCTTGAGGAAAAGGGAATTCTTTTTTCCTTCCCTCAAACTGAACCATGTTAAATTAATTTTACTATGTTTTACATAAAATTGTGCCGCAATTCTTCAATCGTGCTATACCCAAATCGTGCTAAATGATGGTCTACTGTATACTGACGCTTCACTGGTGAATATAATTCATCACTATCACTACTCCAATGGTCATCAAAAGAAATAAAATCAAAGTCCATGTCACTATCATAACCATTACTGAAGTCCAAAGCCTGGCCACTTGAAAATATTAGTTTCCTCATGCGACAAGGTACAACTGAACGTTATTGAGACACACCACCACCCAAAGAGGAAGGTTGAGGGTCGTCAGGATTTTCGGCACTATTTTCAATATCCTGCTCGGTCACAAATTGATTAATCACAAATTGATCGGTCACAAATTGATCAAAACCATAGAATTCCTCTTCAGATTCACTTCCATCAGTGTTAGAACTATCAATTAGGAAGAGGAGCGCCCCAATTCACCATGGAGTGAGAGCTGCCTTGCCGCGAGGCATGGTGAACAAAGCCTACTGAGGCAGCGTTCCCACAATGCCATGTGGGCACCTAAATTTTTTGTATACTGCCCACACTGACCATGCAGACTCATTCTCTTAGATGTAGGCCTACCAGCCTTCTTGCACTAAGTTTGAGGCCGCTAGAATTTTGGCATAGTTCTATGGTTTGGACCCTGGCTTTAAAGCCGTAGAACTATGGCACGGACCCTGAAAGGGTTAAAACAATATCAAAGATGGTTGACACAAACTCACTACCATTATAGTATGCTCCTCACTTAGCGATAAATTTGTTTAATGACGTAATCTTAGGAATGGAACTCTGTCGTTAAGTGAGGAGAGGCTGTATATACAAGTGTATGTGAAAATGTGTGTATGTGCTCAAAGTGCTTGTTATGTCTTGGTAAGACTCTACTTGACTTAGACTTAAACAGTGACTGACAACAAGTCCACAAATACAACTTCTCGACCAATAAGGCAATCAAACAGTTTGCTTGAACAATAAGACGAACCATTTGCCAAACAGCAATAATATACAAAAAAGCATTAAGCAGCAGCACAGCATCAGGAACAGAGAGACAAAATAATGACCCTAACTGGGAACCATCAGCAGATCCTCCACAAAAGGCATAAAACTCTCTTAATACTGAATCTAAGTTCAGCATAACTAAATCCCCGGCTACGACAGTGTGTAGATGCCACAACCAAGTAGGTCAGAAGCATAAGCTTGGGACCAGGGTTGAACAGAATGTCTCCATGACACACAACCTCTGCAAAATGTCAAAAATCACAAAGTCTGAATGATGCTCTGTGAACAGAGTTATACAGAGTTACAAGAAGTATGTTTTGGCACTCCAACAAAAACATACTCTACCAAAAACAGTCTAAATAACAAACAAACAGCCAGAGAGACGAGAGCAAGATGCTTCTCATAGGAGAACCAGCTAGAGAGAGAGAGGTGCTTCTCAAAGCAAGAAGCAGATCTAGAAAGAGTGAGGTATGGACTGGAGCTCCAACGTCAGATGTAATCATGCGACTAGCTTGTGATTACATGAGCAATGGCACCTCACAAAACTGCCTAACAAGCAGGAAGTTATTTAGCAAAGTAGTTTGTGAGCACAGACAGCCAATCAAATTCTCCTACCAGTGAGCACAGTAAGAGGTGTAAATGCTATACTGTGCTTGTAGATAAAAGGCACAATAAGCATGACTGGCAAGCAATGCGCATATTCACTTGATCAGGAATCAGACATGATGTCTCTTCATCGTGTGTAATACCTGTTGGTTCATGAGCCACTCTCTGAGACAGAGAGAGACAAGCAGACAAAGACAGACACACAGGCAGACAGAAAGACACACAGAAAGAAAGACACACAGAAAGACAGACACACACAGACAGAAAGTCAGAGACACACAGGCAGACAGAAAAATACACAGACAGGCAGATAAGCAGACAAAGCTAGACAAACAGACATATTTATGCGTAACAGTGAAAACAAATAAAGCCAGGGTTCCCTGCAGCAGTGTTCAAGAAAACAATGTCGTCAAAACTAAATTGTGTGTGATGTGGAGAGCAAACAGTAAGGCATGGGTCACTAGGGACATTTTCCTTGACTGGTTCTATGACGTGTTTGGCCTCATTGTGAAAAAGTACCTCCTGGAAAATAAATTGTCACTCAAATGCCTCCTGGTAATGGACAATGCCCCTGCTCATCCTCACGACTTGCAAGAGCAAATTGCGGGGGAGTTGAGCTTTATCAAAGTGAAGTTTTTGCTTCCAAATACCACTCCTCTCCTCCAGCCCACGGACCAGCAGGTCATTTCAAACTTCATAAAACTGTACACCAAAGCAGTGTTTCAAAAGTGCTTTGAAGTGACCTCAGACACTGAATAGACCCTAAGAGAGTTCTGGAAAGATCACTTCAGTATCCTCAGTTGCATAACCTTGTAGGTAAGACTTGGGAGGGAGTGACTTGCAGGACTTTGAATTCTGCTTGGAGAAAACTGTGGCCAGAATGTGTACAAGAGAGAGATTTTGAAGGGTTTGGGGCTAACCCTCAGCAGACTATGCCAGTTGTGGAATCTACTGTGGCATTGGGGAAGTGCATGGGGTTGGAGGTAAGTGGCGAGGATGTGGAAGCGTTGGTGTAGGACGATTTTGAAGAGCTAACCACTACAGAGCTGCAAGAGCTTCAGGTGCAACAGCAACAGATCACAGCTCAGGAATTTGTTTCAGAGGAGGAAGAGAGATGGAGGAAATTGCCTTCGTCAAAGATAAAGGAAATGTATACAATGTGGACAAAGTTGCAGGCATTTATGGATGGATATTATCGTGAAACAGCTGTTGCAAGCTGTATTGGCAACATGTACAATGACACTCGCGTCCCATTTTAGGGAAATCTTAAAGGGAAGCAAGAAACAGAGCTCTCTGGACAGGTATTTTGTGCGACAAGGGTCCAGTGATTCTCAAGCTGGTCACAGTGGCATTAAAAAACCAAGACGGGAGGTAACCCCAGAAAAGGACTTGTTACCTGAAGTCTTTATAGAACACCTTCATCCTCTCCCCTCCTCCCATCTCATCACTCATCAACAAGTCCACAATAAAGGTAAGTGTCATTTCATTATTGTTTATTGTGCGTGTGTCATTGTTTTCTGTGTAGGGAAATGTATATTTCATGTAAAAAAATTATTTTGTTTAATACTTTTGGGTGTCTGGAACAAATTATGTAATTGGATTTCCATTATTTCTTATGGGGAAAATTAATTTGGTTAAAGGCTAAATCGGCTAAAGGCTAGCTCTCTGGATTAAGGGCATTACCCGAGGGCCCACTGTATATTTCATCATGAAACCAATCAAAATCATCTCTATTTCTGTAATATATCTTCCATTCTATCAAATGCGACCAAGAAAACAAGAATACACCCATAAATACCATATGAAAATACACCTCAAATTTGGCATTTTAGACCAAAAACATGGTCGGAGATTTTTTTTTTTTAATTATGCACTACATGCTGCAGGACTTTTTTTATACTATGCACATTGCTCATGCAGACTCAGTCTCTCACATGTAGGTCTACCAACTTTCTCCCGCTAGAATTTTGGTGTATTAATACGGCACCAACAGTGGCTCGTAAGCCATACCTAAATGGCACTGACAGTGAAAGGGCTAAAAATTAATAAAGAGTAAAATATACACACAGTACACTTATTACTTACTGTTGGTATCAAATTAGTACAACTTACAAGCCAGTGTTGGTGCCATATTAGTACACCAAAGTTCTAGCGGCTTCAAACCTAGCGGAAGAAAGCTGGTAGACATACATGTGAGAGACTGGGTCTGCGTGAACAGTGTGCATAGTATAAAAATATCCTGCAGCATGCAGTGCATAATGAGAGAAAAAAAAATCCGACCATTTTTTTGGTCTAAAATGGGTCTGCATGGTCAATGTGCGCAGCATAAAAAAAAATTGGGGCACTCGCATTGTACTCTGGGAACGCCTTTTCAGTAGTCCTTGATCACCATGCCTAGAGGTAAGAAATATCTCACTCCCTGGCAAATTTGGTACTCTCCTCTTCCCAAGTGATAGTTCTAACACAGATGGAAGTGTCAGTGAAGATGAATTTCATGGTTTTGAGTAGTTTGTGACTGAAAGCAATGCCCAGGATGCCAGATACAGATAGTGAAAAGGGAAGGCAGCTTAAGTGGTGGGAAGGCAGTGTGGGTGGTGGGGAAGGCAGCTTGAGTGGTGGGGAAGATGGTGTGGGTGGTGTGTAAGAAAGTTTATTCAGGTACACACGAATACAGTTACAATGATTATCATATGTATCAGCATGTGTAAAGAACCTAGGATAACCCAAAAAAGTCAAAGTGACTTATTTCCAGCATGGGTGGTGGGGAAGATGGTGTGGGTGGTGGGGAAGATGGTGTGGGTGGTGGGGAAGGCAGTGTGGGTGGTGGGGATGATGGTGTGGGTGGGGAAGGCAGCATGGGGGGTGGGGAAGACAGTGTGGGTGGTGGGGAAGACAGTGTGGGTGGTGGGGAAGGCAGTATGGGTGATGGGGAAGGCAGTATGGGTGATGGGGATGACAGTGTGGGTGGGGAAGGCAGTGTGGGTGGTGGGGAAGACAGTGTGGGTGTGGGAAAGGCAGCATGAGTTTGTGTAAACAGGTTTTGTAAACAATATAATGATAACACTGTGAGGTTATTATGATGCATAAAATGAGTACATACATGTACATTATGCATTATATTTGTCTCAAAGGCCACAAAAGTTACTTTTAAAAATAAAATATTAAAAAATTAAAGAAAAACAAAGAATAAAAGTGAAAATAATATTACCGATTGAGAGTCAGTAGCTGATGTTGGCATAAGCAGTTCACTTTGTCAACTTAATGCCTCTATATTTTGGTAAGTACTGATCGCAGAAAAAAAAAATCTTTTAAAACAGAAAAATATTCTTAAGATTTTGATAAGATTTTTTTTTTTTTTTTGAATATTTTTCGACACTGAGAGCGAGTTTGTAATCAGGGGTCTCGACAGTGAAAGGGTTCTATTGCTAATTTAATATACATTAGTGTAAACTTGTTGTCTGGCATTTACATGCATTTTTAAGTGGGAAAAATGGTGATCCGCTTTTCGGCCGTATAAGTGGGGCCCTACTGTATGTATAATATACACTGTGTCCCTTTTAGGGGGTACAACATAGTGCAATTTTTTTATTGTGAGATAAGCCATCATGGGTCCAAAAAAGGATAAAGAGATGAAAGCAAAATAGAAAAGTTGTAAAAAGCACTGTTGAGTTTATCTCCTCTGACAGGTAAGGGGCAGTTAAATTTTCATGTACTGTACAATATTTCAGTTAAATTTTCATTTAGTATTCATTTTTACAGTTTCCATGAGCTGTTTACATTTTATAAATTGTTTTATGTAGGGGTTAGTGCATTATTAATATATTATATTGTCATTTGGGGTCTGGAATGGATTAATTCTATTTACATTATTCTTTATGGGAAAAATGCTTTGGTTGTTTTCAATTTTGGTTGCTGAATTGACATCTGAAGAGATTTAAATTTGAAAACTGAGGTTCCACTGGATATGTAATAACCTTAAAACATTTAAAACTTTGGAAAGTTTCCAGACAGAATCCAAGGAATCTGAGAGAACACAACGGATGTAGACAGACTGATGAAAATGGTGCCAAATGATCAACTGTTGAGCATACTACTCTGAAAAAAATGCCGGAATAGCAGAACCAGCACTGTATAAGTGGATAATGGGTATACAGGAGGGCCCCTCTTTTTTTTTTGGTGTTCCATGTTTTTGGTGGTTTTCAATTAAGCCACTGTTTATTATGTTCAGTGCTTTTCCAATTTTTTTTTGTACAACATTTGCATAAAGGAAGGGCAACTGGCACCATATTTTAAGAAAAGTATTTTATGTACTATGTATTTATTTTACTTTTGTGTCTTTGTTTTTATGTCTAGCTGTCTCAAGTATTTATCCCTTAACCCTTTACTGTTGGTCCCATAATATTACGGCTCTGAAGCCAGTGTCGGTCCTGTAATACTACGC
The DNA here is from genome assembly GCF_038502225.1 of Cherax quadricarinatus. Classification (NCBI taxonomy): domain Eukaryota; kingdom Metazoa; phylum Arthropoda; class Malacostraca; order Decapoda; family Parastacidae; genus Cherax; species Cherax quadricarinatus. Next base: position 37,739,379 of record NC_091301.1, on the reverse strand, counting down.
CAAAATTCTAGTGGCTTCCAATCTTGCAGGTGAAAGCTGGCAGGCCTACATTTGAGAGAATGGATCTGAGTGGTCAGTGTGCACAGTATAAAAGAAAATCCTGCAGCACGCAGTGCATAATAAGAAAAAAAAACTATGACCATATTTTTGGTTTAAAAGAGTGATGTTGAGGTGTATTTTTGTATGGTATTTATGGTTGTATTCTCGGTTTCTTGGTTTCATTTGATAGAATGGAAGATACATTACAGAAATAGAAGTGATTTTGAACAGTTTACCAAATAAAAGTAGCTTGAAATTGAGCTCACAGTAGAGGAAATGTTCGATTTTTGACAATGTTCAAAAGTAAACAAATCACATCGCATATCAAATACAAATCATCTGGTGGGTCTACTATGCTTTCACAAATGCGCTGATATCATTTATATAATTTTCACAGTAATGCAGTACTCTGCATATCAGTAAATCTTCTAAGTGTTGTGTGAATAAAAATTCAAAATAAGAAGCAAGAAGGGCCTGGAAACATGACTAATGAACAGAGAAAATGTTATTTTAGTGCTAGGAATGTTTGCATTGTTTATTATGGACCCTATTTTGAAATTGGCCTTCTTTGAGTTTTGTATGAAAATGGCCAAATTACCAATTTCTGATCATTTTATTGGGTAGTTGTAATAGGTAAATTGGTGGTTTCTTGTACTCAATCAATAGAACAAAAGGAGTGATAGCAAAATAGCTATGAATATAGTCGACTGGAACAGTGGAATTGGCCCAAAATAGGGCTCAAAGTGGGCAAAATTACTGATATGTAAATATTGCCAAGACCGCTAACTTTGCGAGAGTGTAATTACATAAGTTTTCCATCAAATTTCATGATTTTGGTATCATTACCATCATTACCATTAGATAGAACAATTTTTTTTTTTAAATTCTTTGACAGAGAGAGCAAGTCTGTGAGCAGGGGTCTCGGCAGTGAAAGGGTTAACTGTAAGACCAATGAGCTATGCATTACCATTAGCGCTCCAGATGGTGATCAATGTACTATTTTTCATTAATTCAAATTTGGCACCAGAGGCCTGACAGGCCTAGGCAGTATAAAATGGGTCTGCACACTTGGTGTGCCCTGTAAATGGAGGCCCTCCTGTAACTGAAAACTGCGCCACAACAGCGATACACTGCAAAGAAGAACGCTGTAAAGCTGGGCCTTCCTGTTCAGAAAAAAAATTATTTTTTTTATTTAAGTCATATACTGTAATTGGAGGTAGTAGGTCGGTAGACAGCAACCACCCAGGGAGGTATTACCGTCCTGACAAGCGAGTGCGAAACAGAAACCTATAATTGTTTTACATGGTGGTAGGACTGCTGGTGTCTTCTTTTTTTCTGTCTCATAAACACATGGGATACCAGGTATATCTTGCTACTTCTACTTAGGTCACACTACACATGCATGTATATGTATATATATACAAACACCCCTCAGGGTTTTATTCTATTTTCTTAAAAGTTCTTGTTCTTGTTTATTTCCTCTTATCTCCATGGGGATGTGGAACAGAATTCTTCCTCCGTAAGCTATGCATGTCATGGGAGGCGACTAAACTGCCGGGAGCAAGGGGCTAGCAACCCATTCTCCTGCATACATTACTAAATTTAAAAAAAGAAGTTTAATTTTTTCTTTTTTAGTCACACTGCCATGGTGGGATACAGTCTGTTTGTTAACCCTTTAACTGTCGCAACCCCAAATCCTGAAGTGTCTCCTGGTGTCAAAAAAATTTTGAAAAAAAAAAAAAAAAAATCTTATGAAATGATAGAGAATCTTTTCCCAATCGTAATGACACCAAAAGAACGAAATTTAATGGAAAACTTACAGAATTACGTTCTCGTGAAGTTAGCAACCTCAGTGATATTTACGAACCAGCGATTTCGCCCACTTTGAGCCCTATTTTCGGCTCAATTTACCGATTTCAACTACCCAATAACGTGGTCAGAAACTTGCAATTTGGCCAATTTCATGCAAATTAAAAAATATGCCAATTTCAAAATAGGGTCCAGAATGAACAATGCAGACATTTCTGGCTCTAAAATAAAATTTTCTTCGTTCATCAGTCACGTCTCCAGGCCCCTCTGATATTACTATTGCTCTCTATTTTGAATTTTTATTCAAACAAAAAGTAGATTTACTGCTATGCAGACTACTGCAATATTGTAATAATTGTATAAATAATGTCAACCCATTCATGACTGCATATCTGAATGGTGAGCTGGACATTTATTGGACAATGACATCACTTGCTTACTTTTGAACATCGGCAAAAATCAAACATTTCCCCTGCTTTGAGTTCCATTTCAAGGTTCTTTTCATAGTAAAACCAATCAAAATCACCTCTATTTCTATAAAATCTTTTCCATTCTATCAAATGAGACCAAGAAAACGAGAATAGAACCATAAATACTATATGAAAATACACCACAAAGTCGGTGTTTTAATCCAAAAACATGCTCGGAGTTTTTTTTTCTCATTATGCACTGCGTGCTGCAGGATTTTTTTTATATGGTGAACACTGACCACACAGACCCATTCTCTCGCATGTGGGCCTACCAGTTTTCTCCTTCTTGATTTGAGGCCGCTAGAATTTTTAGTACATATACGTCAAACACTGTGGCTCGTAAGACATATATATACGACCAAAACAGTCAAAGGGTTAAAAATATACAGGAAGGCCCCGCTTTACGGCGTTTCACTTTACAGCGTTCCGCTAATACGGACATTTCAAATTATGACCAAAACTCGCTATACGGCTCCCCCCACCTGACTTTCTAATACGGTCACCGTGCCCCACCCTGTTTGTTTACATTCTCCATGAGCTCAGTAAGCACTAAGTCTCTCCATTTTGTCTGGAATCTCCAAAATTTCAAATGTTTTTAAAAGTTATTTCATATTTTATATATACTCTGATAATTATACTTATGTTTACCTGTACCTAAATAAACTTACATACTGTGCTAGCATGCAGGTACACATTAAAATTGGTAAGTGTCTTATGTCTTCAGACGTCATATTAGTAATGATAATAATAATCATCGAGTCATTTAAATGTCGTATATTACGTTAATATACACATTTTCATTAATCCATCCATGATATTTTTTCAAAATTATATAATAAACACGATGCATAACATATAAATAAGATAAATACACCCCACAGTAGAATAAATAAACATAAATGTGAGATGTGGTAGCAGACGACTTGCACAAGTGACGCCATATTAGAAATGATAATAATAATAACAATACTCACCGAGTCTCATTAAATGTCGTATATTACGTTAATATACACATTTTCATTAATCCATCCATGATATTTTTTTTCAAAATTATATAATAGACACGATACATAACATAAAAAGATGATAAATACACCCCACAATAGAATAAATAAACATAAATATAAGATGTGGGAGCCACATAACTTGTACAAGTGACGGCAAGAATAACATTTTCTCTAATCTAACATAAGAGAAAATGTGTTACTGGGGGTAACTGTAGAAAATTATTCCTTTCGTATGTATGTAAGTAAGTTTATTCAGGTATACACAAATACAGTTACATAGATTATCATACATAACAACATACGTGTAGAGAACCTAGGATAACCCAAAAAAGTCAGTGTGACTTATTTCCATTGCCTTCACTCAGAGCTTCATTTCTTCTCAAAATGATGTTACATGAGAATGGGAGTGTTCTTCTTTATTAATTCTACCGTATCAATGTAGAGACAACCTGTACACAATGTAACTTGTACACAAACCAGACGTGTACACTTCGTTTGTTTACAAAACTTACGTTCGCCTAGTTTGTTTACATAACTCTGCGCCTGTCCTATCTCATGTACTCATTCTTTCTCTCTCTCATTTATTCGTTTTATCTCATTTACTTACTCCTGACCCTACATTAAGACTACAAATATTTTAAGGTAAGTAATGAGTGAACTGTATATACATTTTATCGCTCTGGGATGCTTAAATATCATAGAATAGTATGTGTGGGTGGGGTGGCCTGGTAAGGTAGCCTGGCTATTACCATACATACCACACTTGATTTCTTACAATAAATACTACTTGTCTCACCCTAGATTAAGACTATAAATATTTTAAGGTAAGTAATGAGTGCACTATGTGTGTATTGTACTTTTTTATTGTTTTTTGATGCCTGGTTCTATTGCTAACTTAATATATGTTAGTGTAAACTTGTTATCTAGTGTTTGTATGCATTTATAAGTGGAAAAAAAGGGTGTTCCACTTTACGGCGGTTTCTGCTTTACGGCGGTAGCCTGGAACCTAACCTGCCGTATAAGTGGGGCCCTGCTGTACATACTGTAATAAAATACCAGACTCAGGTAATATACTGTAGTGTTACCTAACACTAAACTGATATACTTTATATATTGCTAGTGATAGATACAGTACCCAGGTGATATCTATAAAACTTAAAGCATAAAAGAAGAAAAAAGAGAAAAAGATGGATGTATTCCATAGGTTGTTAGACTGTCATGTAAACAACCAGGATTATATGCACAACCTACTGGGGAAGATATGATAATTAATCAACTGACCTGGTACTTGCTTTGAAGACAACGTGTCATGATGGTGAGAAAAGCAGCTGATTCACGTTGATCCTTGGTGACCTTCACTGTAAAACCATCAACGATCTGTGTGTTGACGACCGCCTGAAGGCATGTAGCCTCAGGCAGGCTGCAAATGAAAATGTGGTTTACATATCATAAAATATTAATTACAAAGAAGGCCACTAGCATGCCTAGGCATTTCGAGCAGACTAATCCTAATTCTTACTCTAAATTGACAGGTTATGGAGCAGTACATTTAGATTACTATATTCTGAAGATTAAACAAACTTACAATCACCTGTACATTAACCCTTTCAGGGTCGAGACCCTCAATCTTTAACTCCCATTCAAGATCGAAAAATATTCGAAAAAAAAAAAATTACTTTTTCTTATGAAATGATAGTTTTTTTGTGAGTATTATAGGCCAAAAATTTTTTTTTGTGAAAAATACTTACTGAGATATGGAGGCGTGATGTTGACAAAAATTGAACCATTGACAGCAACATCGCCGACTGCTGGTCATCAGGTAATAGTTTATTTTGTTTTTTCTACTTTTTTCTTTTATTTTGTAATATTTTATTTTTTCAAGTAATTTTTATGGGCTTTGAGACCAATAGAAAGACTATTTTGTATATATTCACTCATTGTATACTACACAATAACAGTACAAACTTTGCTGTCATTATATTGTTTACAAAACATGTTTACACAAACCAACAATAAAAAATGTTTTTATTACTATTTTTTCTAAAATATATATACACACATAAAGTCACTGGACACTTCCCAGAACTGCTACAGCTTCTGTAAAGCTTGTAGTTGTTGTGTGGGGGTGGACTTGTAAATATGCTGAGTCACTGGCATAATTAGTGTCACAATGACAAATCACACCATCACTCACCACCCTCACTGCCTGTCCACACCCCCCCTTCCCCCCCCCCCCCCCACCAACCCACATGGAAATAAGTCAGTCTAAATTTGTTGGGTTATCCTAGGTTGATGGTCTCCTTCCTTCCTCTCATCTCTTCCTTCCTTCCTTCTTCTCATCTCTTCCTTCCTTCCTCCCTTTCTCCCTACCTTCCTTCCTACCTTCCTTCCTTCCTTCCTTCTTCCTTCCTTCCTTCTGGTTTCCTGGGCATTGCTTTTGGTCACAAACTCCTCAAAACCATGAAATTCATCTTCATTTACACTTCCATCTGTCTTTGAACTGTCAATTCAATTCAATTCAGTTCAAGTTTATTCTCTATAATGGTTACAATGTGGGGTTTACAGGTTTTGGGTATTTTGTGGTTTACATGTTACAAAATACTAATTACAGAGGGGGCCACTAGGACACCTAGCATGGCTAGGCATTTCGAGCAGACTTAGATTAATTCTTAACATTAAATCCTTACAGATTATGGGATTAAGGCTAAGTGACTACATCATAATTTGTGAGTTTAGCAATGTGAATGCTTTTGTTTTCGCACAATACAAGGTGTCTATATTTGAGTATCATAGGCAAACTTATGACTAGTTAGGATTTATTATTTTAAGATTAAGATTATTAATTCTGGGTTTTGGGTTTATAGTCAGTGGGTGAGTGAGTGTAATTTTGAACCACCAGGTGGTTATCATGTAGTTAGTTGTCTGGGTGGATCAGGGAGATAAGATGTTTTCTAACTGTAGTTTTGAAAGTGATGAATGTGTCTGCAGTTCTAGAGTTTTCAGGTAGGGTGTTCCAGATTTTAGGTCCTTTGAAATACATTGAATTTTTGTAAAGGTTTAGTCGAACACGGGGAATGTCATAGAGATGTTTGTGTCTGGTGTTATGCCTGTGGATCCTGTCACAACTATCAAGAAAGCATTTTAGTTCAAGGTTAATATTGGAATTTAAGGTCCTGTAGATGTAGATTGCACAGTAGTAAGTGTGGATGTTCTGAACAGGGAGTAAGTTTAGATCTATGAAGAGTGGGGAGGTGTGTTGCCAGGGATGGCATTTAGTGATTATTTTTACTGCGGCTTTTTGTTGGGTTATTATTGGCTTTAGATGTGTTGCTGCAGTTGAACCCCAAGCACAGACAGCATAGGTGAGGTATGGATATATAAGTGAATGGTATAGTGTGAGAAGGGCAGTTTGCGGCACGTAGTATTGTATCTTGGAGAGGATCCCCACCGTTTTGGATACTTTTTTTGTTGTGTGTTGGATATGGGTGCTGAAATTTAGGTTGTTGTCGAGGTATAGGCCAAGGAATTTGCCCTCATTATGTCTGGTAATTTGAGTGGTGTCAATCTTAATGTTAAGTTGTGCAACACCTGCTCTGCTATCAAACATAATATAGTAGGCTTTGCCAGTGTTAAGTGTAAGTTTATTGGCTGTCATCCAAGTCGATATTTTGAGGGTGGCAAGATTAGGGTGGGAGATGACATAAGTCGTGTCATCAGCAAAGAGAATGGGTTTCAGGTGTTGGGAACAAAAGAGCCCCAATTAGCCGAGGAGTGAGGAGTTTCTTAGCGCTAGACATGGTGAACAACATGTAATAAAATGGCTTTCCCACAATGAACCACTGGGTCCCCGATTTTTTTTGTACTGCGCACACTGACCACAGAGACCCATTCTCTCACATCTAAGCCTACCAGCCTTTTCCTGCTTGATTTGAGGGTGCTAGAATTTATGCATACTAGTATGTCGATAACTCTGGCGCGTAAGACGTACTAGTACGTCAAAAACCCTGAAAGGGTTGACGAGAATGGAATCCACTGAGCACACAGCAAACCTGCAAGTTGACATAAACAAAGTCTTTCAATGGGTCATTGACAACAATGAGATCAATGAGGACAAATTTCAGTTCCATGGGGAAGTGGAACAGAATTCTTCCTCTGTCAGTCATGCATGTCATAAGAGGTGACTAAAATGCAGGTAACAAGGGGCTACTAACCCCTTATCCTGTATAAATTACTAAATTTAAAAAGAGAGACTTTCATTTTTCTTTTTTGGGCCACCCTGCCAAGGTGGGATATGGCCGGTTTGTTGAAAGATGATGAAATAAAAACGCGATTCATTTCTGCACAAATTTTTCAAAAAAGACAGCACAGACCACAACTATATTAGTTCAGCCATTGTGGCCAACACTGATGTATGATAAAAATTATATCTTGCATAATATATCACTTAGCCTAGATGCCAGTATCACTGACTTATGTAGGGATACTTTGCTATATTTCATGCTGAAATATACCATCTAAATATACATCTACCATCCGACTTATGACCTGCTCGACATACGTCCACTCGACTTACGACCGTACATCTGGCAGCTGGACTGGGCCGGCTGATACATGCCACTGTACAATATTTGATGATACTCGTGGCAGGAATGTGCCATGCAGGCAACATCAGCTTGAGTTACACTGCCCTATCAGCACATCATACATACTGTATTAACTGTACTAACTGGACAGTAAATATCACCATGGTCCCTAAGAGGAAGTCTGAATTTTGCACTGGAGATTGTTGCAGGAAAGGCTCTTACTCTCGAACTCTCTCTATTTGTTTTCACTGTTACACATAAATCTGTCTGTATCTGTCTGCCTGTATATCTGTCTGTCTGTATCTGTCTCTGTCTGTCTTTTGTCTCCGTGTGTGTGTCTGTCTTTCTGTCTACCTGTGTGTCTGTCTTTCTGTCTACCTGTGTGTCTGTCTTTCTGTCTACCTGTGTGTCTGTCTTTCTGTCTGCTTGTCTCTCTGTCTCAGAGCCGCTCATGAACCAACAGGTATTACACACAAAGCAGAGTTGTCACATCTTCAATATGATGCTAACATTGCTAGCATCATAGCTTACTTGTCTATCACAATTCATCTAATAAGACATAAAAACCTGATATACACTCTAGAATGAATAAAATATGAACTTAACTATTTTAAACTCCACATCTTGCACCTGTGCTGGTGTGCAGGTACACATTAAAATCATTAAGAGTGTGTTATTGGTTTTGAAGATACCATATTAATAGTGATAATAATAACACAATAATAATCACTCTGAGGTGCATTAAATGTATATAAAACATTAATATAGACATTTTGCTTAATCCATTTATGATTTTTTTTCAAAATTATATAATAAACATGCTATGTAACATATAAATTAACATAAACATGAGATGTTTTTCCAGTCGGCTTGACAGAGTGAACAAAAACCATTCGTGTCCGGCTGGTAACAACAACTAGTTTGTTTACAAAACTCATGAACCTTCTACACTCATTCTCTCTCTCATTTATTCATTTAATCTTGTTTACTCACCTCTCACTCTACATTACGACTACAGATATTTTAAGGTAAGTAATGAGTAAACACTACATGTATATTATATTATAGTTTAATAATAATATTATTATTATTAATATTAGTACATACGTATTATTGTAATTATAATACATAATAATTATTAATCTTTCTTTCAACACACTGGCCGTATCCCACTGAGGCAGGGTGGCCCAAAAGGAAAAACGAAAGTTTCTCCTTTTACATTTAGTAATATATACAGGAGAAGAGGTTACTAGCCCCTTGCTCCTGGCATTTTAGTTGCCTCTTACATGCGCTGTAATACGAAGGAAGAATTCTGTTCCACTTCCCCATGGAGATAAGAGGAAATAAACAAGAATAAGAACTAGAAAGAAAAGAGAAGAAAACCCAGAGGGGTGTGTATATATATGCTTGTACATGTATGTGTAGTATGACCTAAGTGCAAGTAGAAGTAGCAAGATGTACCTGTAATCTTGCATGTTTATGAGACAGAAAAAAGACACAAGCAATCCTACCATCATATAAAACTATTACAGGCTTTCGTTTTACACTCACTTGGCAGGACGGTAGTACCTCCCTGGGTGGTTGCTGTCTACCAACCTGCTACCTATGAAAAATTATTATTATTATTAATTTAGGGCACTAGAGCACAGATTCACTGTACATCACTTTGTCTGGATTTTCGGGAGTTATCCTAGTTAATTTACATTATGAATGATAACTTTACTTGTGTGTGTGTGTGTGTGTGTGTGTGTGTGTGTGTGTGTGTGTGTGTGTGTGTGTGTGTGTGTGTGTGTGTGAGAGAGAGAGAGAGAGAGAGAGAGAGAGAGAGAGGAGAGGAGAGAGGAGAGGAGAGGAGAGGAGGAGGAGGAGGGGAGAGGAGAGGAGAGAGGAGAGAGAGAGAGAGAGAGGAGAGAGGAGAGAGGAGAGGAGAGAGAGAGGAGAGGAGAGGAGAGAGAGAGGAGAGAGGAGAGGAGAGGAGGAGGAGGAGGAGAGGAGAGGAGAGGAGGAGGAGAAGAGAGAGGAGAGGAGAGGAGAGAGGAGAGGAGAGGAGGAGGAGGAGGAGGAGAGAGGAGAGGAGAGGAGGAGAGGAGAGGAGGAGGAGAGGAGGAGAGAGAGGAGGAGAGAGGAGAGAGGAGAGGAGGAGAGGAGAGGAGAGAGGAGGAGGAGGGGAGAGAGGAGGAGAGGAGAGGAGAGAGAGGAGAGAGGAGGAGGAGGAGGAGGAGGAGGAGGAGGAGAGGAGGAGGAGGAGAGGAGGAGGAGGAGAGGAGGGAGGAGGAGAGGAGGAGGAGGAGAGGAGAGAGGAGGGGAGAGGAGAGGAGGAGAGGAGAGGAGGAGGAGGAGGAGAGAGGAGAGAGGAGAGGAGAGAGGAGAGAGGAGAGGAGAGGAGAGAGGAGAGAGGAGAGAGGAGAGGAGAGAGGAGAGGAGAGAGGAGAGGAGAGAGGAGAGGAGAGAGGAGAGGAGAGGAGAGAGGAGAGGAGAGAGGAGAGAGGAGAGGAGAGAGGAGAGAGGAGAGAGGAGAAAGCGGACCTCTTTGCTGAACACTTTGCTACCAAAATGCAAGTTCCTGATCCAGCAAGGGACCCTCCTTGGCTAGCTGCAAGAACTGTGTCAAAACTGTCAGGGGTGACAATAAGGCAGGAGGAGGTGCATTTCCTTCTTAAATCACTTGACCAAGAAAAGGCTGTGGGCCCAGACAAGTTGAGCCCAAGATTGTTGAGAAGATGTGCAGACCAGCTAGCAGCACCTCTAACTCGCATCTTTCAGCACTGCCTAGTACTGTGTAAATGGCCCTCTCCATGGAAAGAGGCAAATGTAGTCCCTGTTCACAAAAAGAAGAGCAGAGCAGAAATCAGCAACTACAGACCAGTGTCACTCCTGTCAATCACTGGTAAGATCCTTGAGACAATAATCTCAAGACAAATGACAGATTTTTTTGACTACCACTCACTACTTTGTGATCGTCAATATGGCTTCAGGAAAGGTTACTCTGCTGCTGATCTGTTGTTAAACCTCTCCACTAAGTGGCACCAGTCACTGGATGAATCCAAAGTCAGATGTGTAGTAGCACTGGACATTGCTGGCGCTTTCGACCGGGTGTGGCACCAGGGCCTCTTAGCAAAACTTCAAGCACTGGGAATTGCAGGCTCTACGCTATGTCTCCTCAGTGATTACCTTCATGGTAGATCTCTAAGTGTAGTCCTCAATGGAACAGAATCAGCAAGGCATCCTATTGGGGCAAGTGTTCCATAAGGAAGCGTGCTGGGTCCATTGTTATGGAATGTCTACTTCAACGACCTTCTTCATCTCATCCCAGAATCACATGCATATGCAGATCGACTGTACACTGACATTCACTTATCCAAGAGAAGAAATGCCAGCTGCTCTAAGCTTACATCAATCACCAGCTGAGAGCTATATCAGCTTGGGGAAATAGATGGCAAGCAACATTTGCACCTGAGAAAACGCAAATGATGATCGCTCTAGGCACCATGATGGTAATGCTGGTGCAGTAGTAAGGATGAATGGGAGGATGTTGGCACCTGGAGAAGAAGTTGATATCCTTGGGGTGAAATTTGACTCCAAACTAACCATGAAGAACCATGTTGTAAATCTTGCAAACAAGGCAGCCAGGAAGCTTACAGCACTTCAGATCTCGCATCTGCTTGACAGTAGGGGTTGCAAGATCCTGTACAAGGCACAAGTACGCCACACCTTGAGTATGCTCCACTTTCTTGGTTTGCCTGTCCCCCTCTCATCTGCGACTGCTTGACAGAGTAGAGAACAGAGCAAGACGCCTCATCTCTCGCCTGACCCATCCTGGATAGATCTGTCATTTCAGCAGAGCCTTCAACATAGGAGGGATGTGGGTGGCCTTACTGTTATGTACAAGGCCAATATTGTCAAAATACCACACTTGATCCACTTCGAGGACAGCGTGGAAATAAGCTTTTACGCCACAAGACGGGCAGAAAGCAGCAACTTCACTCTGGCTGTACCTTCTCCAGAACATCACTCCATCTGAGATCATACATACCCAGGATGACTCGAGTATGGAACGATTCGCACAGCATAATGATGTCAACAGATAACGTCCAGTTGATCAAATGAAAATGCTGGCCCACAGATGGCTCCAACTTCATCCTGTTCCCTACTTGTATGTCTCATAACAATAAAAATGCTTTCAAATGAGCTCATGTAGGTAATAGCCTTAGCTTGCTAATAAAGTTAGGGAATCCTTAACCTGTAAATAGCTGTCAATAAAGCTAGGATCCTTAACCTTGTCAAACCCTGTGTAGGAGAGAGGAGAGAGGAGAGAGGAGAGAGGAGAGAGGAGGAGGAGAGAGAGGAGAGAGGAGAGAGAGAGGAGAGAGAGGAGAGAGAGGAGGAGGAGAAGAGGAGAGGAGAGAGGAGGAGAGGAGAGAGGAGGAGAGGAGAGACGAGGAGTGGAGAGAGGAGGAGAGAAGAAAGGAGGAGAGAGGAGGAGAGAAGAAAGGAGGAGAGAGGAGGAGGAGAGAGGAGGAGGAGAGAGGAGAGGAGAGAGAGAGGAGAGAGGAGAGGAGAGAGAGAGGAGAGAGAGAGGAGAGGAGAGATAGAGGAGAGGAGAGAGAGAGGAGAGAGAGGAGAGGAGAGGAGAGGAGAGGAGAGAGGAGAGGAGGAGGAGAGGAGAGAGAGGAGAGGAGAGAGAGAGGAGAGGAGGAGAGGAGGAGAGGAGGAGAGGAGGAGAGAGAGGAGAGAGGAGGAGAGAGGAGGAGTGGAGAGAGGAGGAGGAGGAGAGGAGGAGAGGAGAGAGAGGAGAGGAGGAGAGGAGAGGAGAGGAGAGGAGAGGAGAGGAGAGGAGGGGAGAGGAGGAGAGAGAGAGAGAGAGAGAGAGAGAGAGAGAGAGAGAGAGAGAGAGAGAGAGAGAGAGAGAGAGAGAGAGAGAGAGAGAGAGAGAGAGAGAGAGAGAGAGAGAGAGAGAGAGAGAGAGAGAGAGAGAGAGAGAGAGAGAGAGAGAGAGAGAGAGAGAGAGAGAGAGAGAGAGAGAGAGAGAGAGAGAGAGAGAGAGAGAGAGAGAGAGAGAGAGAGAGCCAGCGCCAGCCAGCCGAATACATATTACACATGTTCCAGAGTCATTTCTCTTTACTTAGGGCATAAGTTATAGGACATTCTGGCAGGATGACACTACCAGTGGTATTCTCCCATTCCACTGTGTCGACAATACTTAAAGATACAGTAACATACGATACTGTATGAGATGTAAAATTTACAATACAGTTCATTACCATGTATACATAATATACAATATATAAATGATTAAAATATATCAAGAGAAGTAAATTATGGTAACAAGAATGAAATAATGATTGTACATTACATTACAGTACTATGTAGGTAGTTTATATAGCAAAGGTTTGACATTATGTCCTACCCAGTATGTCGGCAATTTTCAAAGGTTCGACTTACGTCCATTTTGACTTACGACCAGTTGGTCGGAACCAAGCTTGGTCATAAGTCGGATGGTACCTGTATATCATACATTTCTTTTATGTAAATCTTAGTTTATGCACTTATTTTTGCTTAACCCTTTCACTGTCAGTCCCGTTGTATCATGGCTTCGAAGCCAGTGTTGGTCCCGTAGCATAACACCATAAGCTCAGCTCACTCGGATAAGCTGTTAGCGGTCAAACTGGGCATTAATGAGAATCGATCTATGTAGTAAGTGTTCTCTCTCCCCGCTCCATGAGCTTTATCAAACCTCGTCTTAAAACTGTGTATGGTTCCTGCCTCCACTACGTCATTTTCTAGGCTATTCCACTGCTGTACAACTCTATGACTGAAGAAATACTTCCTACTATCTCTCTGACTCATTTGTGTCTTCAACTTCCAATTGTGGCCTCTTGTTTCTGTGTCCCCTCCCTGGAACATCCTGTCTTTGTCCACCTTGTCTATTCCACGCAGTATTTTATATGTAGTTATCATGTCTCCCCTGACCCTCCTGTCCTCCAGTGTCGTCAGGCCGATTTCCCTTAATCTTTCTTCATAGGACATTCCCCTTAGCTCTGGAACTAACCTTGTCGCAAACCTTTGTACTTTCTCTAGTTTCTTGACGTGCTTTATCAAGTGCGGGTTCCAAACAGGTGCTGCATACTCCAGTATGGGCCTGACATACACGGTGTACAGTGTCTTGAATGATTCCTTACTAAGGTATCGGAATGCTGTTCTCAGGTTTGCCAGGCGCCCATATGCTGCAGCAGTTATCTGATTGATGTGTGCTTCCGGAGACATGCTCGGTGTTATACTCACCCCAAGATCTTTCTCCTTGAGTGAGGTTTGCAGTCTTTGGCCACCTAGCCTATACTCTGTCTGTGGTCTTCTGTGCCCTTCCCCTATCTTCATGACTTTGCATTTGGCAAGATTAAATTCGAGAAGCCATTTGCTGGACCAGGTGTCCAGTCTGTCTAGGTCTCTTTGAAGTCCTGCCTGGTCCTCATCAGATTTAATTCTCCTCATTAACTTCACATCATCTGCAAACAGGGACACTTCTGAGTCTAACCCTTCCGTCATGTCGTTCACATATACCAAAAATAGCACTGGTCCTAGGACCGACCCCTGTGGGACCCCGCTCGTCACAGGTGCCCACTGTGATACATCATTACGTACCATGACTCGCTGTTGCCTCCCTGTCAGGTATTCTCTTATCCATTGCAGTGCCCTTCCTGTTATATGCACCTGATGCTCTAGCTTCTGCACTAATCTCTTGTGAGGAACTGTGTCAAAGGCCTTCTTGCAGTCCAAGAAGATGCAATCAACCCACCCCTCTCTCTCGTGTCTTACTTCTGTTATTTTATCATAAAACTCCAGAAGGTTTGTGACGCAGGATTTGCCTTCCGTGAATCTGTGCTGGTTGGCATTTATACTCTTGTTCCGTTCCAGGTGCTCCACCACTCTCCTCCTGATAATCTTCTCCATAATTTTGCATACTATACACGTCAATGACACAGGTCTATAGTTTAGTGCCTCTTTTCTGTCTCCTTTTTTAAAAATGGGAACTACATTTGCCGTCTTCCATACCTCAGGCAGTTGCCCAGTTTCCAGGGACGTGTTGAAGATTGTGGTAAGTGGCACGCACAACATATCTGCTCCCTCTCTAAGGACCCACGGGGAGATGTTGTCCGGTCCCATTGCCTTTGAGGTATCGATGTCCCTTAGCAGTTTCTTCATCTCCTCCTCATCTGTATGTATGTCGTCCAACACTTGTTGGTGTATTCCTTGCTGGTGTCCCCATCTGGTCTGTCCCCCCAGAG
Source organism: Cherax quadricarinatus (assembly GCF_038502225.1). Lineage (NCBI taxonomy): Eukaryota > Metazoa > Arthropoda > Malacostraca > Decapoda > Parastacidae > Cherax > Cherax quadricarinatus. Next base: position 37,724,188 of record NC_091301.1, on the reverse strand, counting down.
TCCTTCCTGTCTCTACTGTAAATACTTCCTTAAATCTCGTGTTGAGCTCCTCACATACCTCTTGATCGTTTCTTGTGAGTTCTCCACCTTCTTTCCTCAGCCTTATCACCTGGTCCTTGACTGTTGTCTTCCTCCTAATGTGGCTATACAGCAGTTTCGGGTCAGATTTGACTTTCGATGCTATGTCGTTTTCATACTGTCGCTGGGCCTCCCTCCTTATCTGTGCATACTCGTTTCTGGCTCTTCTACTAATCTCCTTGTTTTCCTGGGTCCTATGCCTCCTGTACCTTTTCCATTCTCTGTTGCACTTAGTTTTTGCCTCCCTACACCTTCGGGTAAACCAAGGACTCGTTTTGGTCTTCCTATTATTTCTGTTTCCCTTGGGAACAAAACTTTCCTCTGCCTCCTTGCACTTTGTTGCCACATATTCCATCATCTCGTTTACTGATTTTCCTACCATTTCTCTGTCCCACTGAACCTCCTGCAGGAAGTTTCTCATACCTGTGTAGTCCCCCCTTTTATAGTTTGGCCTGTCCCCTTCAGTTCCTGTTACCTTCTCCACTTGTAACTCTACTATATAGTCAAAACTCAGAACCACGTGATCGCTAGCTCCAAGGGGCCTCTCGTAAGTGATGTCCTCAATGTCTGAACTGCTCAGGGTGAACACAAGATCCAGTCTTGCTGGCTCATCCTCCCCTCTCTCTCTGGTTGTGTCCCTGACATGTTGATGCATGAGGTTTTCAAGTACCACATCCATCATCTTGGCTCTCCATGTTTCGGGACCCCCATGTGGCTCCAGGTTTTCCCAGTCGATCTCCCTGTGGTTGAAATCGCCCATTACCAGTAACTTTGCTCTGCTCGAGTGAGCTCTTCTTGCCACCTCAGCCAGTGTGTCCACCATCACCCTGTTGTTTTCTTTGTACTCCTCTCTTGGCCTCCTGCAGTTCTGTGGTGGGTTATACATCACTCCAATGACTACTTTATGTTCTCCGGACTGAATTGTACCTACAATGTAGTCTCTTTCTCCAATCATGTCCATGCCTTCCATTTCCTCAAATCCCCATCGGTGTTTTATGAGCAGTGCAACCCCTCCTCCCCCTCTACTCCTTCTATCTTTCCTCAGGATCTGATATCCTGTTGGGAAGACTGTGTCTGTTATTGTCTCAGCGAGTTTTGTTTCTGTGACTGCTATGATGTCTGGGGATTTTTCACTGATTCTTTCGTTCCACTCCTCATGTTTATTCGTTATTCCATCCGCGTTTGTGTACCAAACCTTCAGTTTCTTTTCTATCATTGTGGTCATGCAAGAATATTGGGGTTGGGGGAGTGAGAGCCTTGGTGGGGGCCTATATGGGGCTGTGGTGTAGGTGGGGTTTGTGTTGATGGGGGTGGGGTCAGAATGCCCATAAGGGACAGCTGTTGGGGTGAGGTTTGTGATATGGGGGTTGGTGGCAGAGGGAACAGTGAGTGGGTTGTAGTATAGGTTGCTCAGTTGCGTTGGGAATGTCGCGGTTGGAGTCTTTTGGTGGGAGATTCTGTGGTGTGTGTGTGTGTGTGTGTGTGTGTGTGTGTGTGTGTGTGTGTGTGTGTGTGTGTGTGTGTGTGTGTGTGTGTGTGTGTGTGTGTGTCTGTCTGTCTCTGTCTCTGTCTCTGTCTCTGTCTCTGTCTCTCACAGGTACACATAAATACAATTATACATAGTGTAAACTACCAAGGATAACCCGAAAAATCCAGACTGGCAAATAATATCACACTCAGATGTGACTACTGCATTGAGTGTAAAATGTGTTGGTTAACTAGTGGCTCTCTCTGAAACAGGGAGAGACAGAAAGAGAAGCAGGCAGACAGATAGACAGACAGATAGAAAAAGTGAGAAGCAGATAGATAGACATGTTTATGTGTAAAGTGAAAACAAATAAAGGGAAAGCAGTGTACCCTCATCATATGTCAACACTCTCATTAGCGGAGAGATAGACAATGATGCACTCTCTTACACCATGCTTCAATTATAATAATAATAATAATAATAATAATAATAATAATAATAAAAATAATTATAATTATTATTATTGCTATTATTATATTGTCCGTGTATCCTAAGTAATTTATACTATGTATAATGGTATTTATGTGTAGTACCTGTGAGACAGAGACAGAGACAGACAGAGCCAGCCAGCAGGTCAGCCGGCCAGCCAGCCAGCCAGCAGGTCAACCGGCCAGCCAGCCAGCAGGTCAACCAGCCAGCCAGCCAGCAGGTCAGCCGGCCAGCCAGCCAGCAGGTCAGCCGGCCAGCCAGCCAGCAGGTCAGCCGGCCAGCCAGCCAGCAGGTCAGCCGGCCAGCCAGCCAGCAGGTCAGCCGTCCAGCCAGCCAGCAGGTCAGCCGGCCAGCAGGTCAGCCGGCCAGCCAGCCAGCAGGTCAGCCGGCCAGCCAGCCAGCAGGTCAGCCGGCCAGCAAGCCAGCAGGTCAGCCAGCCGGCCAGCCAGCCAGCAGGTCAGCCGGCCAGCCAGCCAGCAGGTCAACCGGCCAGCCAGCCATGTTGTTCACAAACACCCACACTCCCTTCCCCACCAAAACATTGCTGGGACCTATAAATACTATGTATATATTTCTAGGCAATAATATGTGACTAAAATAGGTGAAAATGTTCACCTGTCACTGTTTGTGCAGTTATTGTGTACTCACCTAATTGTACTCACCTAATTGTGGTTGCAGGGGTCGAGACTCAGCTTCTCACAGGCCATCAAAGTTACTTGAAAAAATAAAATGTTAAAAAGTAAAAGAAAAACATAGGAAAAATAAACAAACTATTTCAGTATGACCGGCAGTCGGCGATGTTGCCGTAAGCGGCTCACTTTCTGTTAACTTCACACTTCCATATATCGGTAAATATTGATCGCAATTTTTTTTTTGGGACTATAATACTCACAAAAATATGCTCTATCATTTCATAGGAAAAAAATAATTTTTTTTTCTTTTTTCAAAAATTTTTTGACCCTGAGAACAAGTTTAGGAGAGGGCCTACACTACTGAAATAGCTATGAGTTTCGTCAAATGGAACAATGGAATTGGCCCAAAAAAAGGGCTCAAAGTGGGCGAAATCACCAATGCGTAAATATCGTTGACTGCAAACTTTGTGAGACCGTAATTCAGTAAGTTTTTCATCAAATTTCTTCAGGTTTCAGTACCTTTGGAAAAAGATTCTTTATCACTTCATAAGATATACAGTAGACTGTCATTTAGCACGAGTTTATTTGGCACGATTTGGGTATAACACGACTGAAGAACTGCGGCACAATTTTATGTAACATGTCATAAGATGAATTTAACACAATTCAGTTTGTGGGAAGGAAAAAAATCTTCCCTTTTCCTCAAGCAGCTGCCTTGTTGTGGATCAGCAGGGAAGACCTCCCGCCGTCCCCAGCCACCCCCCGACACAACCCTAGCATTCATACTTCGTGTCCAGACCAACTTCCCTGCTACAACCTTGTGATTGTGAATTGTGTTTTGAACTTTTAATTGCTATATCTTGTTCATCTGCCAAGCAATCATGACACCCAGTAGGTATACCAGTGTTGCTCAAAGTGGCAAGAAAAGGTGTAAGCATTTAAGTCCTAGAATTAACGAAGGAAACAAAAATATTAGACAAGACATAACCTGTGGCCATAATGAACTGTTACTTTGAACACATAAAAAAGAGGTAAACATAACTTTGTGTGACTGGCTGACATACTGAATGAATGACTGACTGACTTACTAACCATACCCCCGTGACTGACTTACTGTCTGACTAACTTACTGTCTGACTGTCTTACTGAATGACTGACTTACTGAATGACTGACTGGCTGACTTACTGAATGACTGACTGACTGCCTGAATGACTGACTTACTGAATGACTGACTTACTGAGTGACTTGACTGACTTACTGAACGACTTGACTGACTTACTGAATGACTTGACTGACTTACTGAATGATTTGACTGACTTACTAAATGACTTGATTGACTTACTAAATGACTTGACTGACTTACAAAATGATTTGACTGACTTACTGAATGACTTGACTGACTTACTGAATGACTTGACTGACTTACTGAACGACTTAACTGACTTACTAAATGACTTGACTGACTTTCTGAACTTGACTGACTTACTGAATGAATTGACTGACTTACTGAACGACTTGACTGACTTACTGAATGACTTCGACTGACTTACTGAACTTGACTGACTTAATGAATTGACTGTCTTAATGAGTTGACTGACTTATTGAATGGCTTGACTGACTTACTGAATGACTTGGCTGACTTACTGAATCATCTGACACTGAATCATTTGACTGACTTACTGAATCACTTTAGACTTACTGAACCACTTGACTGACTTACTAAATGACTTGACTGATTTATTAAATGACTTGACTGACTTACTGAATGACTTGACTGACTTACTGAATGATCTGACTTACTGAATGACTTGACTGACTTACTGAATGACTTGACTGACTTACTGAATGATCTGACTTACTGAATGACTTGACTGACTTACTGAATCACTTGAGACTTACTGAATCACTTGACTGATTTACTAAATGACTTGACTAACTTACTGAATGACTTGACTGACTTACTAAATGACTTGACTGATTTACTGAATGACTTGACTGACTTACTAAATGACTTGACTGACTTACTGAATGACATGACTGATTTAATGACTTGACTGACTTACTGAATGACTTGACTGACTTACAAAATGACTTGACTGACTTACTGAATGACTTGACTGACTTACTGAATGAATTGACTGACTTATTGAATCATTTGAGACCTACTGAATAACCTGACTGACTTACTGGATCACTCGAGACTTACTGAATGACTTGATTGACTTACTGAATAACCTGACTGACTTACTAAATGACTTGACTGACTTACTGAATGACTTGACTGATTTACTGAATAACTTGACTGACTTACCGAATCACTTGACTGACTTACTGAATAACTTGACTGACTTACTAAATGACTTGACTGATTTACTGAATCACTTGACTGACTTGCTGAATGACTTGACTTACTGAATGACTTGGCTGATTTACTGAATGACTTGACTTACTGAACGACTTGACTGACTTACTGAATGACTTGAAACTTACTGAATGACTTGACTGACTTACTGAATCACTAGACTGACTTACTGAAAGGCTTGACTGACTTACTGAATGACTTGATTGACTGAATGACAAAGACACTCCAGTACAACCATCAACTTCAGTACCAGAACCTCTACCATCCACCTCAGCCCAGTAGGACCACAACATAACTCTCCACTCTCCTCACAATAATCCACAAACACCAGCACCCACAGTTTAAGGTAAGAAATACTATTATTTCTGTTACATTTGTAGTCTTAAGCAGTAAAAACAACATAATACATCACAACAATGAACAACACTTACATATTCACTTTTATTTTTTTAAGATGTGGAGGCCTAAAAAAAAGTTGTTTTTACTTTTCAGGGGCACTCAAGAACGTAACCCTATTTTTCCCGTAAGTTCTTCTGTTCATCTCACACGGTTTTACCTAATAGTGTTTTCAGGAACGTAACTACCGTGTTAAATAACGGTCTACTGTAAATTTTTGTTTTTGTTTTTGAAGATTCTTCAACATTGGGAGCAAGTTTGCGAACAGGGCTCATGACAGTGAAAAAGTTAAATAGTAGTTTGCAATACTGATGAATACTAGGCTATGCTAAAGTATGAAATAATCTAGTTATTAACCCTTAACCCTTTGAGGGTTTCGGCCGTACTAGTACGGCTCACGACCCAGGGTTTTTGATGTACTTGTATGCCTAAATTCTAGCGCCCTTAAATCTAGTGGGAGAAAGCTGGTGGGCCTGCATATGAAAGAATGGGTCTATGTGGTCAGTGTGCACAGTATAAAAAATCCTGCAGCACAGTGTGCATAATGAGAAAAAAAAAACTTTGACCGTTTTTTTGGAATAAAACAGCGACTTTGCACTGTATTTTTGTATGGTATTTATTGTTATATTCTAGTTTTCTTGGTCTCAATTCATAGAATGGAAGACATATTACAGAAATTGAGATGATTTTGACTAGTTTTACAATGAAAAGTACCTTGAAATTGAGCTCAAAGTAGCAGAAATGTTCGATTTTTACCAAAGTTCAAAAGTAAACAAATCATGCCAAGCCTCCAATACACGTCAACTGGTGAGTCTAATATTCTTTCGCAAGTGCCCCAATATTATTTATACCATTTTTTACACTAATGCAGTAGTCTGCATAACAGTAAATCTTCTATTTTTTGTGAGAATAAAAATTCAAAGTGGAAAGCAAAAGAATGTAAGAGGGGCCTTGAGACATGACTAATGAACAGAGGAAATGTCATTTTAGTGCCAGGAATGTCTTTCTTGTTTATTCTGGACCTTATTCGGAAATTGGCATCTTTTGAAATTTGTGTGAAATTGGCAAAATTGCTAAATTCTGACCACTGTACTGGATAGTTGAAATTGATAAATGGGTGGTTTCTTGCACTCATTCGATAGAAAAAAAATGGAGTTCTAGCGAAATATTCATGTTTTTTGTCGACTAGTACAGTGGAATTGGCCGAAAATGGGGTTCAAAGTGGGCAAAATCGCCAATGCTTAAACATCGCCGAGACCGCTAACTTCACGAGAGCATAATTCAGTAAGTTTTCCATCAAATTTCAAACTTTTGGTGTCATTATGATCGGGAAAGATTTTCTATCTTTTCATAAGAGAAAATTATTATTTTTTTTTAAATTTGGCCGACCCTGAGAATGAGTTTCGGAGAGGGCCTTTCGACCCTCAAAGGGTTAAACTGTCTAAACATAGATCTACATTTTCACCGCTAGTGCTCTGAATATTAAAAACAAAAAAAAAAAAAAAAACAAAAAAAAAAAAAAAAAAAAAAAAAAAAAAAAAAAAAAGAAGTTTTAATACATTTTTAAATACAGAGGGCAATTTTCAGCATGTAATAAGACCAAAAAAATTTAAGGTCAGTATTTACCGAGATATAAGGCCATGAAGTTGGCACTGGATGCTCAACTGAAGGCAGCATGGAGTCCTGCCGCTTGCAGAAGCGTTGCCGATATACCTTTTTCCTCATTTTTATTTTAATTTATGTAATTTTTATGTTTTAATAATTACAATTTATAGTAATTCTTGTGATTTTATAGCCAATCTTTGTTCTGATGCTAATATTTGGTATTGAAATAGTAATCAAATAGTCACAAAAACACTGAGAGGTAAACATTTTCACCTGTCTTTGTCACATACTATTGTCTATAAAAATATATACAAAGTATTTATAGATCCCAGCAATGTTACATGCTGGAGTATATATGAAACTCCTTGAAGCATGGTGTAAGACAAGTGTCACTCCACTGCTGACAGTGCAGCACTCTGATACTGATGATCGTGAACTATTCCAGTGAACCTTGGCTTCATTTGTTCTCACTGTTACACATAAACCTGTCTGTCTATCTGTTTATCTGTCTGTCTGTCTGTTTAGCCCTGTCTCTGTGTATCTTTCTGTCTGCCTGTGTGTCTCTGTCTTCCTGTCTGTCTGCTTTTCTCTCTCTCTGTCTCAGAGAGAGCCACTCATGAACCAACAGGTATTACACACATGATGTAGAGTCATCACGTCTGATTCCTGATCAAATGAAAATGAGTACTGCCAGACATGCTTATTATGCCTTTTATCTATAAGCAGAGTACAGCACTTTGGATTTTTTGGGTTATCCTAGGTAATTTACACTATATATGATAATTGCACTCATGTGTACCTGTGAAATAGAGACAGAGATAGAGACAGATACAGACAGCCAAAGTAAATCAGCCAGCCGCCAGCCAGCTGGCCACCCAGCCGGCCAGCCAGCTGGCCACCTAGCCAGCCACCCAGCTGGCCTGCCAAATATGCATTACACATGTTCCAGAATCATTTCTCTTTACTTAGGGTGTAGGTTATAGCACATTCTGGCAGGATGACACTACCATTGGTTTGAAAATTGAAATAATGTGGCACAAATGTTGCACATGGGTTATTATAGAGGTTTTTGATATATCCTCAACCACTTGTGCCACATCCATTTAAACTCTGGGTCAGCATCACTCTCCTCTTAAAAGGGGAGTGTTAATTAATATGACATGACATAAGTAATTCCCTGGTGTTTGACGTCCTGTTTGCTCTAGCTGGCACTCGCTTGAATTGGTGCTCCCACAAGGTACTAAGTGGTCCCACATTTTTTTAATATTGTGCACACCGAGTGTTAAGATTCATTCTATAATGATCAGGCATCTCAGGTCAATCATGCCAAATTTGGAGGCAAGAAAAATAAAACGTTGATCTATGTTTGGAGCGCTAGCAGTGAAAACGTAGATCTACGTTTGGACAGTTTAACCCTTTGACTGTTTACGCCGTATAAATACGTCTTACGCGCCACTGTTTCTGACGTATATATACTCAATAATTCTAGCGGCTTCAAATCACGCGGGAGAAAGCTGGTAGGCCCACATGTGAGAGAATGGGTCTGTGTGGTAATTGTGCACCACATAAAAAAAATCCTGCAGCACACATTGCGTAATGAGAAAAAAAAACTGATCGTTTTTTTGGATTAAAACGCCGACTTTGAGGTGTATTTTCGTATAGTATTTATCGTTGTATTCGCGTTTTCATGGTCTTAGGTGATAAAATGGAAACATATTACAGAAATAGAGATGATTTTCATTACTTTGACGATGAAAACGACCTTGAAACTGAGCTCAAAATAGCGGAAATGTTCGATTTTTACCAATGTTCAGGAGTAAACAAATCACACCACACGTCCAATACACGTCAACTGGGAAGTCTAATATTCTTTCACTAGTGCACTGATATTATTTATACTATTTTTACAATAATGCAGTAGTCTGCATAACAGTAAATTTTTTATTTTTTTTGTATGAATAAAAATCAAAATAGAAAGCAATAATAATATAAGAGGGGCCTAGAGATGTGACTAATGAACAGAGGATATGTTATTTTAGTGCCAAGAATGTCTACCTTGTTTATTCTGGACCCTATTTTGAAATTGGCATCTTTTTTAATTTGCGTGAAATTGGTCAAATTGCCAATTTCTGACCACTATATTGGGTAGTTCCTATTGGTAAATGGGCGGTTTCTTGTACTCAGCTGATAGATAAAATGGAGTTCTAAAGAAATAGCTATGAGTTTGGTCAACTGGTACAACAGAATTGAGTGAAAACAGGGCTCAAAGTCGGCGAAATCGCCGATATGCATATGTCGCCGAGACTGCTAACTTCGCGGGAGCGTAATTCCTTGAGTTTTCGACCAAATTTCGAACTTTTGGTGTCATTACCATCGGGAAAAGATTCTCTATCATTTCGTAAGAAAAAATAATTTTTTTTTTTTTCAAAAATTTATCGACATAGAATGACAGTTTCAGAAAGGGGCCTGCCAAATACCTTGTCCTAGAGACAGGTTTTGCTTACATTTATTTACTTCCAATATAACCAAATACATTTGAGTAAAGGGTTAGTAACCCCTTCTCTTGTATAAATTAACCCTTTGACTGCCGCGGCCGTATATATACGTCTTACGTGGTACTGTGTTTGACGTATATATACTCATAAATTCTAGCGGCTTCAAATCAAGAAGGAGAAAGCTGGTAGGCCCACATGTGAGTGAATGGGTCTGTGTGGTCAGTGTGCACCACATAAAAAAAATCCTGGAGCACGCAGTGCATAATGAGAAAAAAAAAATCCGACCGTTTTTTTAATTAAAATGCCGACTTTGTGGTCAATTTTCTTATAGTATTTATGGGTGTATTCTCGTTTTCTTGGTCTCGTTTGATAGAATGGAAGAAATATTATAGAAAAAGAGATGATTTTGATTGATTTTACTATAACAAGAACCTGGAAATGGAGCTCAAAGTAGGGGAAATGTTTGATTTTTGCCCATGTTCAAAAGTAAACAAATGACATCATTTTCCAATAAATGTCCAACTAGCCATTCTAATATGCAGTCATGAATTGGTTCATGTTATTTATACAATTATTACAGTATTGGAGTAGTCTGCATAATAGTAAATCTTCTATTTTTTGTTTGAATAAAAATTTGAAATAGAAAGCAAGAGTAATATCAGAGGGACCTGAAGACATGACTGATGAACAAAGAAAATGTTATTTTAGAGCCAGGAATGTCTGCATTGTTCATTCTGGACTTTATTTTGAAATTGTCATATTTTTAAATTTTCATGAAATTGGCCAAATTGCAAATTTCTGACCACGTTATTGGGTAGTTGAAATTGGTAAATGGGCAGTTTCTTGTACTCAGTCGATAGAAAAAACGGAGTTCTAAAGACATAGCTATGAGTTTCGTCGACTGGAACAATGGAATTAGCCGAAAATAGGGCTCAAAGTGGGCGAAATCGCCGATTTGAAAATATCGCCAAGGTCGCTAACTTCGCAAGAGCGTAATTCTGTCAGTTTTCCATCAAATTTCGTTTTTTTTGGTGTCATTACAATCAGGAAAAGATTCTCTATCATTTCACAAGAAAAAATAATTTTTTTTTTTAAATTTTGCGACACCAGGAGACACCTCAGGATTGGGGGTTGCGACAGTCAAGGGGTTAATAAATGTAAAAAGAAGAAAAGTTTTAATTTATTCTTTTTCAGGTCACCCTGCCTTAGCGAGAGACAGTGTGTTAAAAAAATAATGACCAAAGCACAATAAAACGATACCACATAATTATAAATTTTGAATCAACTACCTGGGGAAAAGTGATATCCCTTCCCTGGCCCCATCCATGTCCCCTCTGCTCTCTGATCCTCTGCCATTAGTCCAGACTTTGTGTCAGTACAACCAGACTTTATCTGGCAGGTTATCTATTCCTTTCTGACCTGGAACAGGGCACCTAAATAATAAACTAAACAAAAAAATTTCATCCAGAAAATGCTCATTACCTGTCCTATGCCCAAGTCTGTTTTCTCTCTGGTCAGTCAATCTTATGTCAATATAAACCACTATCCAGACCCCTGATATTAACCCTTTCACTGTCAGTGCCATAATATTACAGTTTGCAAGCCAGTGTTGGTACAGTAGCATTATGCCAAAATTCTAGCGGCTTCAAATTTAGTGGGAGAAAGCTGGTAGACCTACATGTGAGAGAATGGGTCTGTGTGGTCAGTGTGCACAGTATAAAAAAAATCAGGGAGGCCACAGTGCACTGTGGGAGTGCCAATTCAGAACGCCTTGTTCACCATGCCTAGTGGTAAGGAATACCTCACTCCCCAGTGCAATGGGACTCTTTCCTTCCCAAGCGATAGTTCTAACACAGTTGGAAGTGTCAGTGAAGATGAATTTCATGGTTTTGAGGAGTTTGTGACCGAAGGCAATGCCCAGGACACCAGAAATAGTGCTGAAAACCCAGACAACCATCAACCTTCCACCTCTGATGCTGGGCCGTCTCGTTCATATTCAGTTGTACCACAGAGAAAGAGGAAACTCATATTTTCCCATATCTCAAAGAATAAGTAAGTTTATTCAGGTATACACAAATACAGTTAAATAGATTATCATACATAGCAGCATATGTGTAGAGAACCTGGGATAACCTAAAAAAGTCAAAGTGACTTATTTCCATGTAGGTGGTGGGGAAGACAACATGGTTGGTGAGGAAGATGGTGTGGGTGGTGGGAAAGACAGCATGGTTGGTGGGGAAGATGGTGTGGGTGGTGGGGAAGACAGCATGGTTGGTGTGGAAGATGGTGTGCATGGTAGGGAAGACAGCATGGTTGGTAGGGAAGATGGTGTGCATGGTAGGGAAGACAGCATGGTTGGTGTGGAAGATGGTGTGCGTGGTAGGGAAGACAGCATGGTTGGTGGGGAAGACAGCATGGTTGGTGGGGAAGACAACATGGTTGGTGGGGAAGACAGCATGGTTTGTGGAGAAGACAGCATGGTTGGTGGGGAAGACAGCATGGTTGGTGGGGAAGACAGCATGGTTGGTGGGGAAGACAGCATGGTTGGTGGGGAAGACAGCATGGTTTGTGGGGAAGACAGCATGGTTGGTGGGGAAGACAGCATGGTTGGTGGGGAAGACAGCATGGTTGGTGGGGAAGATAGCATGGTTGGTAGGGAAGACAGCATGGTTGGTGGGGAAGACAGCATGGTTGGTGAGGAAGCCAGCATGGTTGGTGGGAAAGACAGCATGGTTGGTGGGGAAGACAGCATGGTTTGTGGAGAAGACAGCATGGTTGGTGGGGAAGACAGCATGGTTGGTGGGGAAGACAGCATGGTTGGTGGGGAAGACAGCATGGTTGGCGGGGAAGACAGCATGGTTGGCGGGGAAGACAGCATGGTTGGCGGGGAAGACAGCATGGTTGGCGGGGAAGACAGCATGGTTGGCGGGGAAGACAGCATGGTTGGTGGGGAAGACAGCATGGTTGGTGGGGAAGACAGCATGGTTGGTGGGGAAGACAGCATGGTTGGTGGGGAAGACAGCATGGTTGCTGGGGAAGACGGTATAGGTAATAGGCAATGTTACAATTGGGATGGATAATGTACATGTGGCAGCAGGTGGTGGTGTAATACATCATGTAACACCAGCAGCACCCCAGGCTGGTAGCCATGCCGCTGACTTAGCACATCCACAACAAAAGGCCACCTTCAACCACCCACACACCACAACAACCTGCATAATCACAACCACAACAACCTGCCCACAAAATTGCAGACACACTTGTTTAATGTGTGAGGAGTGTAAAACAGCACTGAGCATAAGACCATGTTTCAAAGAGTCCCACAAGCTGTAACAGTTCTAGGAACATGTCCAATGACTCTGTGTGTGTATATATATTACAGAACAATAGTAATAAACAACTTTTTTAATTGTTGGTTTGTGTAAACAAGTTTTGTAAACAATATAAAGATAACAATATTTGTGCGGTTATCGTGTTGCATATGAGTGGATATATATAGAAGATGCATTACATGTACTGGTCTCACAGGCCATAGAAGTTACTTGAAAAATATTAGAAAAGATAAGAAAAAATAGAATAAAAGTAAAAATAATATTACAGAGTGAGCGGCAGTCGCTGATGTTGCCGTAAGCGGTTCACTTTCTATCAACTTCACGTCTCTAAATCTTGGTCGGTACTGATCGTAAATTTTTTTTTCTTTTAAAACAATCAGAAAAATATTCTTAGGATATTGGTAAGAATTTTTTTTTTTTTATATATTTTTTGACACTGAAAGCAAGTCTGTGATCAGGAATCTTGACAGTTAAACGGTTAATACAGTGGATCCCTGGATTAAGTCGTCATCGGAATAAGTAATATTCAGAAAAAGTAACTTTTTTTCATCAAAATATTGGCTCGGTGAACGTCACTGAACTCAGTATAAGTCATTCGTCTGGAACGTGTCCACACTGCCTGAGCAGCCCCAACACTCCATGTACAGCCCCAGTGTGCCATTGTTTACCAGCCAGTGAGGACTATCCCATGCATTCATATGATACATTTTGTATTATTCTATTCTTTTTAGTGCTTGTAACTGCAAAATAAGCCACCATGGACCCAAAGAAAGCTTCTACTGACAGCCAGCCCATTGGTAAAGGGCTGAGAGGGGAAAATGTGCCTTTTTCAGTGAATCTGCAATATGTATGATACTAAAGAAGCAGGAGTCAATAAAGGCTATAGTGCCAGCCAGAGATAAAGTGTAGCATTAACAGTGTAGCAAGTAAATTAAGCAATTAATTGACAGAAAAAGGACAACATGAAATTGACTCCTCCATTGTTGTTAGAGGTATATAGGGCTACTGACTAATACCACTGCCTCTGCTGCCGCCTTCACCACCACTATGTAAGGCTTATCTTTCAGTGGCCCTTATACACCCAACAACAAACAACACACCACCACTCATGACATTCTCAGTGCCATATTTTATTCAATCTAGAGTATATATCATGTTTCTATGTTATTAATATTGTTTATTATGTCATATTAGATGAATTGTGCTAGATAAATAAGCCATAGAGCTGATATTAGTGTCATATTGAAGGATTATCTTGTCCTCTCTCCCAACATAATTCCTAACATACGCCAGAAACAGACCTCTCTGGAACACTTTTTTGAGCGACAAGGGTCCAGTGACTCTCAAGCTGGTCCTAGTGGCATTAAAAAACAAAAAAGGGAAATAACCCAGGATAAGGACTTGATACCTGAAGTCTTTATGGAAGAGGATTCCCCTTCCAAACAATTGTAAACTCCTCCATCCTCTCCCCTCCTCCTGTTTTCCATACATCACCATGTCTTCAATAAAGGTAAGTGTGATGTTATTATTGCTTTATTCTTCATATATCATTGTTTTCTGTGTAGGTAAATGTATATCTCATGTGGAAAACATTTTTTTTAACACTTTTGGGTATCTGAAACGGATTAATTGAATTTCCATTATTTCTTATGGGGAAAATTAATTCAGAATAAGTCACTCTCTCTGGAATGGATTAATTACTTAATCCAGGGGTCCACTGAAATGCTCTCAATGTCCACTTTAAAAAAAATTCTTCTGAATGGTAGAGAATCTTTTTCTGAAGGTAACAACACCAAAAGTAAGAAATTTGTTGGAAAATTTATGGAATTACGCTGGCATAAATTTAGCAGTCTACGCACACTGGCGATTTTGCCCAATTTGAGTCCTCTTTTAAACCAATTCCACTGCTCCATTTGACCAAATTCTTAGCTATTTCACTAGTATGCCTTCTATTCTATCGACAGAACACAATTATTTCAACCACCCTATAAAGTGCACAAAGACAGTAATCTGGCCAATTTTACACAAAATAAACAATGTAGACATTCCTGGCACTAAAACATTTTTTCTATTCATTAGTCACATCCTAGTTCTCTCCTATATTATACTTGTCTTCTATTTTGAATTCACAATCACACAAAAATAAAATATAACCAGGAATAATTTGTCATTGTTTACAGCATCTCAATAATTGAATCAGACCTTTTAATCCCATAAAACAGACTAGGGGTTGTAGGGAAACTCTACCCATCTTCAGGAAAAATCAGTAAAAATTGAATGTTTTTGCTAGTTTGTGCTCAATTTCATCCTACTTCCATTCCAGAAATGAACCCAAATCAATTATCTTTTAGTAATGTCATCCATTCTATCAAATGATACCAAGAAACAGCCAATAAAACCATAAAAACCATCTGAGAAAACACCTCAAATTTGCTATTTTAAACCTTACACACAGAGTTTTGCTTTTCTTATCATGCACCACATGAGGCAGGATTTTTTTAATACCGTGCATAATCACTGTACAGACCCATTCTCTCATATCTAGGCTAAAATTTACCACTCACAGCTTATCTGAGTGAAATGATCTCATGGTGTAGAACTACACGAGTGAGCCTGACCTCAGTGACATAGTTCTATGTGATGGCCACTAAAAGGGGTTAAAGACTTATCGTTAAAAAATAAAGTAGTGTTGGACTTGGGAAGGGGGGTGATCACATAAGAACATAAGAAAGGAGGAACACTGCAGCAGGCCTGTTGGCCCATACTAGGCAGGTCCATTACAATTCATCCCACTAACAAAACATTTGCCAATCCAATTTTCAATGCTACCCAAGAAATAAGCTCTGATATGCAAGTCCCACTCAAATCCAACCCCTCTCACTCATGAATTTATCCAACCTAAATTTGAAACTACCCAAAGTCCTAGCCTCAATAACCCAACAAGGTAGACTGTTCCACTCATCAACTACCCTATTTCCAAACCAATACTTTCCTACATCCTTTCTAAATCTAAACTTATCTAATTTAAATCCATTACTGCGGGTTCTCTCTTGGAGAGATATCCTCAAGACCTTATTTATATCCCCTTTATTAATACCAATCTTCCACTTATACACTTCGATCATGTCTCCCCTCATTCTTCGTCTAACATGTGAATGTAATTTAAGAGTCTTCAATCTTTCTTCATAAGGAAGATTTCTAATGCTAAAATGCTAAGAGAAAAATTATACTGCATATTGTAAATTTCTGCTACAAATAGGGTCATCACATAAACAAATTTGCAAAAAAGGAAGAAAATCCACACCAGTAAAATCACTTGAGTTGGACTGCATCATTACACATTAATAATACCAATGTTAGCCTGTACCTGAGATTCTGACTGCCATATTCCTCCACAAGATACAGAGGCTTTGAGAGGCCACACCTCTTGAGGCGAAACTTTTGCTCATGGAATCTTCCATCTTTGATGCTCGAGGCCAGATCGTCCATTCTTTTGCGCTCAATGATGTAAGGCAACACCAGTTCTCGTGGTTGCTGTTAGGTATAAATAAATATCAGCCCACAATCTTAGAAACAATTTTCTATGCAGGCCTTCTATTTTACATGTAAACTCTGAATTTTTATTGCAAACTTGACACACCATATATGGATTCCAATTAATTTTTGTGCTCTTCCTAAGTAATAATTTCATAGATACATCATTTGCATTTAAGATGAACATAGTAATAATAATGAATACATCAACTAAAAATGACAAATAAGAATGTTGTGATGTCAACCAATAAATTAATAATTGTGGGTTATGTTAAGACTTTCTTAATGTGAGTTAGATATACATTAACCCTTGATAAATTAGACACATGTGCAATTGAACCATTCATCTACAAATCTGTCAGACACTGCAACTTCTTGGGATCTTAATACTTAGGAATTCTTCGCTTGCCTAATACTTGGGCACGACCTACTTCCACATTGAACAAATGTGACACGACCTATGACTGCTGCACCTCTCCTGCCAAACGGTTTATAAGCTGCTTTTCCGCTGATATGCCGTATTCTATTCAAGATTGATGGACTGAACACATCGACTCAAGGGTGAGGGACTGATTACCTCATTCTCCTCCTGTTCTTCAAGTTTCTCCTACGTATGGACTGATGAAGCCACTGTGTGGCGAAACGTTTCCTCAATAAAGATACCCAAGAGTTGCACATGTGTCTAATTTATCAACATGTCGGTTCTCTGAACCATTCATCTACAAATCTGTCAGACACTGCAACTTCTTGGGATCTTAATACTTAGGAATTCTTCGCTTGCCTAATTCTTGGGCACGACCTACTTCCACATTGAACAAATGTGACACGACCTATGACTGCTGCACCTCTCCTGCCACATGGTTTATAAGCTGCTTCTCCGCTGATATGCCGTATTCTATTCAAGATTGATGGACTGAACACATCGACTCAAGGTTGAGGGACTGATTACCTCATTCTCCTCCTGTTCTTCAAGTTTCTCCTACGTATGGACTGATGAAGCCACTGTGTGGCGAAACGTTTACTCAATAAAAATACCCAAGAGTTGCACATGTGTCTAATTTATCAACATGTCGGTTCTCTGAACCATTCATCTACAAAAACATTAACCCTTAAACTGTCCAAACATAGCTGGTGGGTCTAATATATGTTCACAAATGTGGTGATATTATTTATACAATTATTACAATATTGCATAACAGTAAATCTTCTATTTTTTGGTTTGAATAAAAATTCATTACACGAATAAAAAATAAAAATGGAATTCATTTGTAAAGCCTGAAAATGTAACTAATGAACAGAGGAAATGTTAGTTTAGTGCCAGGAATGCTTGCACTGTTTATTCTGGACCCTGTTTTGAAACTGGAATATTTTGAGCTTTGCATTAGATTGGCCAAATTACCCATTTCCCATCACTTTATTTTGTAGTTGAAACAGTTAACTTGGCGATTTCTTGTGCTCAATTGATAGAACAGAAGTATCTTTTTTTTTTATTATCACACTGGCCGATTCCCAATAAGGCAGGGTGGCCCGAAAAAGAAAAACTTTCACCATCATTCACTCCATCACTGTCTTGCCAGAAGGGTGCTTTACACTACAGTTTTTAAACTGCAACATTTACACCCCTCCTTCAGAGTGCAGGCACTGTACTTCCCATCTCCAGGACTCAAGTCCGGCCTGCCGGTTTCCCTGAACCCCTTCATAAATGTTACTTTGCTCACACTCCAACAGCACGTCAAGTATTAAAAACCATTTGTCTCCATTCACTCCTATCAAACACGCTCACGCATGCCTGCTGGAAGTCCAAGCCCCTCGCACACAAAACCTCCTTTACCCCCTCCCTCCAACCTTTCCTAGGCCGACCCCTACCCCGCCTTCCTTCCACTACAGACTGATACACTCTTGAAGTCATTCTGTTTCGCTCCATTCTCTCTACATGTCCGAACCACCTCAACAACCCTTCCTCAGCCCTCTGAACAACAGTTTTGGTAATCCCGCACCTCCTCCTAACTTCCAAACTACGAATTCTCTGCATTATATTCACACCACACATTGCCCTCAGACATGACATCTCCACTGCCTCCAGCCTTCTCCTCGCTGCAACATTCATCACCCATGCTTCACACCCATATAAGAGCATTGGTAAAACTATACTCTCATACATTCCCCTCTTTGCCTCCAAGGACAAAGTTCTTTGTCTCCACAGACTCCTAAGTGCACCACTCACCCTTTTTCCCTCATCAATTCTATGATTCACTTCATTTTTCATAGACCCATCCGCTGACACGTCCACTCCCAAATATCTGAATACATTCACCTCCTCCATACTCTCTCCCTCCAATCTGATATCCAATCTTTCATCACCTAATCTTTTTGTTATCCTCATAACCTTACTCTTTCCTGTATTCACCTTTAATTTTCTTCTTTTGCACACCCTACCAAATTCATCCACCAATCTCTGCAACTTCTCTTCAGAATCTCCCAAGAGCACAGTGTCATCAGCAAAGAGCAACTGTGACAACTCCCACCCTGTGTGTGATTCTTTATCTTTTAACTCCACGCCTCTTGCCAAGACCCTCGCATTTACTTCTCTTACAACCCCATCTATAAATATGTTAAACAACCATGGTGACATCACACATCCTTGTCTAAGGCCTACTTTTACTGGGAAATAATTTCCCTCTTTCCTACATACATGTACTCTAACTTGAGCCTCACTATCCTCGTAAAAACTCTTCACTGCTTTCAGTAACCTACCTCCTACACCATACACCTGCAACATCTGCCACATTGCCCCCCTATCCACCCTGTCATACGCCTTTTCCAAATCCATAAATGCCACAAAGACCTCTTTAGCCTTATCTAAATACTGTTCACTTATATGTTTCACTGTAAACACCTGGTCCACACACCCCCTACCTTTCCTAAAGCCTCCTTGTTCATCTGCTATCCTATTCTCCATCTTACTCTTAATTCTTTCAATAATAACTCTACCATACACTTTACCAGGTATACTCAACAGACTTATCCCCCTATAATTTTTGCACTCTCTTTTATCCCCTTTGCCTTTATACAAAGGAACTATGCATGCTCTCTGCCAATCCCTAGGTACCTTACCCTCTTCCATACATTTATTAAATAATTGCACCAACCACTCCAAAACTATATCCCCACCTGCTTTTAACATTTCTATCTTTATCCCATCAATCCCGGCTGCCTTACCCCCTTTCATTTTACCTACTGCCTCACGAACTTCCTCCACACTCACAACTGGCTCTTCCTCACTCCTGCAAGATGTTATTCCTCCTTGCCCTATACACGAAATCACAGCTTCCCTATCTTCATCAACATTTAACAATTCCTCAAAATATTCCCTCCATCTTCCCAATACCTCTAACTCTCCATTTAATAACTCTCCTCTCCTATTTTTAACTGACAAATCCATTTGTTCTCTAGGCTTCCTTAACTTGTTAATCTCACTCCAAAACTTTTTCTTATTTTCAAAAAAATTTGTTGATAACATCTCACCCACTCTCTCATTTGCTCTCTTTTTACATTGCTTCACCACTCTCTTAACCTCTCTCTTTTTCTCCATATACAGTGGACCCCCGCATACCGTCGGCATCACATAACGTTTAATCCGCATACCACTCGCTTTTATCGCAAAAATTTTGCCTCGCATACCGCTCAAAAACCCACTCACCGCTGTTCGTCCGAGGCGCATCCAATGTGCGCCCTTAGCCAGCCTCACATGTGCCGCCGGTGGCTTTGTTTACCAGCCAGCCTCCGCGGTAACATCCAAGCATACAATCGGAACATTTCGTATTATTACAGTGTTTTTGGTGATTTTATCTACAAAATAAGTGACCATGGGCCCCAAGAAAGCTTCTAGTGCCAACCCTACAGCAAGAAGGGTGAGAATTACTATAGAGATGAAGAAAAAGATCATTGATAAGTATGAAAGTGGAGTGCGTGTCTCCGAGCTGGCCAGGTTGTATAATAAACCCCAATCAACCATCGCTACTATTGGTGGTACAGCTGCTGCTGCTGCTGTACCACCGTCAGCTGCTGCTGCTGCACTGTCAGCTGCTGCTGCAGCACCGTCAGCTGCTGCTGCTGTTGTACCACCGTCAGCTGCTGCTGCTGCTGCTGTAGTACCGTCTGCTGCTGCTGTAGCATCGTCTGCTGCTGCTGTAGCACTGTCAACTGCTGCTGCTGCTGTACCACCATCAGCTGCTGCTGTAGTACTGTCTGCTGCTGCTGTAGCATCGTCTGCTGCTGCTGTAGCACTGTCAGCTGCTGCTGCTGCTGTAGCACTGTAAGCTGCTGCTGCTGCTGCTGTAGCACCGTTGTTGGTGTGGCTTATTGAGAATACCAAGAAACAATTAACCCCACAGGATTTGTCACCCAGGATAACCCAAAAAAGTCAGTGTCATCGAAGACTGTCTAACTTATTTCCACTGGGGTCCATAATCTTGTCTCCCAGGATGCAACCCACACCAGTCGACTAACACCCAGGTGAACAGGGAAAAATGCCTGGAACTAGTGCTCATGTTGGTGAATTTAAAGCCAGCAAAGGTTGGGTTGAGAGATTTAAGAATCGTAGTGGCATACACAGTGTGATAAGGCCTGTTCTGGAAGAAAATGCCAAACAGGACCTACAGTACTCAGGAGGAAAAGGCACTCCCAGGACACAGTGTCTGATCAGTCATTGCTGCATCTTCAATAAAGGTAAGTGTCATTTATTCTTCATTTAGTAGAGTAGTACATGCACAATATATATTGTGCATGTACTACTCTACTATTGTGCATGTATCCTTCTCTTTGTGTGTAGGAAAATGTATATTTCATGTGGTAAAAATATTTTTTTCATACTTTTTTTTTTGGGTGTCTTGCACGGATTAATTTGATTTCCATTATTTCTTATGGGGAAAATTCATTCGCATACCGATCATTTCGCATAACAATGAGCCCTCTTGCACGGATTAAAGTTGCTATGCGGGGGTCCACTGTACTCTTCCCTCCTTGCATCACTTCTACTTTGTAAAAACTTCTCATATGGTAACTTTTTCTCCCTTACTACTCTCTTTACATCATCATTCCACCAATCGCTCCTCTTCCCTCCCGCACCCACTTTCCTGTAACCACAAACTTCTGCTGAACACTCTAACATTACATTTTTAAACCTACCCCATACCTCTTCGACCCCATTGCCTATGCTCTCATTTGCCCATCTATCCTCCAATAGCTGTTTATATCTTACCCTAACTGCCTCCTCTTTTAGTTTATAAACCTTCACCTCTCTCTTCCCTGATGCTTCTATTCTCCTTGTATCCCATCTACCTTTTACTCTCAGTGTAGCTACAACTAGAAAGTGATCTGATATATCTGTGGCCCCTCTATAAACATGTACATCCTGAAGTCTACTCAACAGTCTTTTATCTACCAATACATAATCCAACAAACTACTGTCATTTTGCCCTACATCATATCTTGTATACTTATTTATCCTCTTTTTCTTAAAATATGTATTACCTATAACTAAACCCCTTTCTATACAAAGTTCAATCAAAGGGCTCCCATTATCATTTACACCTGGCACCCCAAACTTACCTACCACACCCTCTCTAAAAGTTTCTCCTACTTTAGCATTCAGGTCCCCTACCACAATTACTCTCTCACTTGGTTCAAAGGCTCCTATACATTCACTTAACATCTCCCAAAATCTCTCTCTCTCCTCTACATTCCTCTCTTCTCCAGGTGCATACACGCTTATTATGACCCACTTTTCGCATCCAACCTTTACTTTAATCCACATAATTCTTGAATTTACACATTCATATTCTCTTTTCTCCTTCCATAACTGATCATTTAACATTACTGCTACCCCTTCCTTTGCTCTAACTCTCTCAGATACTCCAGGTTTAATCCCATTTATTTCCCCCCACTGAAACTCCCCTACCCCCTTCAGCTTTGTTTCGCTTAGGGCCAGGACATCCAACTTCTTTTCATTCATAACATCAGCAATCATCTGTTTCTTGTCATCCGCACTATATCCACGCACATTTAAGCATCCCAGTTTTATAAAGTTTTTCTTCTCTTTTTTAGTAAATGTCTACAGGAGAAGGGGTTACTAGCCCATTGCTCCCGGCATTTTAGTCGCCTCATACGACACGCATGGCTTACGGAGGAAAGATTCTTTTCCACTTCCCCATGGACAATAGAAGAAATAAAGAAGAAGAAGAGCTATTTAGAAAAAGGAGAAAAACCTAGATGTATGTATATATATATGCATGTGCGTGTCTGTGAAGTGTGACCAAAGTGTAAGTAGGAGTAGCAAGATATCCCTGTTATCTAGCGTGTTTATGAGACAGAAAAAGAAACCAGCAATCCTACCATCATGCAAAACAGTTACAGGTTTCTGTTTCACAGTCATCTGGCAGGACGGTAGTACTTCCCTGGGTGGTTGCTGTCTACCAACCTACTACCTACCTACAGAAGTAATACTAGTGAAATAGCTAAGAATTTGGCTGACTGGAATAATGTAACTGCCCTAAAATAGGAGACAAATTTGGTAAAATCACCGATGCATAAATATCGCTGACACATCAAAATTCGTGAGAGCATAATTTCGTTAATTTTCCATCAAATTTTGTACTTTTTGTTTTATAACCTTCAGAAAAAGATTCTCTACCATTTCATAAGAAAAAAAATAACAAAATTTTTTTTTTAAATTCTTGGATCCTCGTGTACTTCGAAATTTGGCTCCTGGACCCTGACAGGGTTAAAAAAAACTACTCAATAACCAATGTGGCTTTCTTTTGTGCTTAACAATATTTTATTACATGTAAACTACATTTTGTATTCTGCAGAAAAACACAAAGTTTGTTCTTCATGATGCTCTGTAGAGATCTGCTTGCTCCTACATTTTTACCACTGGCATGAGTAGGTAGCAGAAGACCCAAACAGCTGAGCTGAGACTTAAAACAGCAGAGCTGAGACTTAAAACAGCAGGCACAGAAATCCTGCATACAAGTACAACACATATGTCATCTCTCTGTGCACTAAAATGGTGTCCACAGTTAATGGGTTAACTATAACTAAAAGGTATGGTATTCTGTAGCCTTAACCAAACTCAATATCCACAATAAATAAGACATGTACTATATGAAAAATATATAATGAAAAGAGAGACAGTGCTCAGCAGTAGCTTGAATATCAATGAAAAAAAATGAAGCTTTACCTCAGTCATGGTGCTGTGAGCAGAAGTTGGTGAGTGTCGCTCTTGACACACCCAGACAAAGTCACCAACATGTAGTTTTCTCACACTGTACTTAATCCCATGTCGGTTCAGTTCATTAATAATAATGTCCTTAGTGCTTCGCTTTCCTCCAGTAGATCTGAATAAAAATATTTTTCTGTTTATTAAAACAAGTGAGACAGCAAAAATAATATACAGGAGAAAAAATTTTTCAAGACATACAATAAATCTTTGAAATTTGCAAGAATTAAATTACAGTATTCACCATCCCAAAAATATACACAAATTTCACATTTCTAACCGATCAATTTTCAATATGCACAAGGTCACTGTACACCCCCCACCCCTTCTAAATTACTGAGAATAACACACAGTAAAAAACATATGATAAGATCAAGCAGTAGCATTATCAATTAACAAAGGAAGAGCAATCAAAAAGTGAGATTATCTGACTTTTTTGTAACAAGTCGGATCTTTCCCACTGAGGCAGAGTGACCCAAAAAGAAAGAAAAACACAAAAACAAAGAAAAAAAACTCATCAGCATTCAACACTTGCACCATCACTCATACATAAACAATGACTTTAGAGAGACACTCAGATACAACAGTCTAAATGTCCCTCCAAACTGCCAATATCCCAAACCCCTCCTTTAACCCTTTCAGAGTCAAGACCCTCGATCCTTAACTCCCACTTAGGTTTGAAAAATATTCGATAAAAAAAATTATTATTTCTTATGAAATGATAGTTTTTTTTTTTTTTTTTGCGAGTATTATACGCCAAAATTTTTTTTTTAGTGATCAATATTTACGGAGATATGGAGGCATAAAGATGACAGAAATTGAACCACTTACGGCAACATCGTCGACTGCCGGTCACCCGGTAATAGCTTTTGCTCTTTTTTTTCAACTTTTTCTTTTATTTTTTAATATTTTATTTTTTCACGTAACTTTTATGGCCCCTGAGACCAATATAAAGACTATTTGGTATATATTCACTCATTGTATACTACACAATAACAGCACAAACTTTGCTGTCATTATATTGTTTACAAAGCATGTTTACACAAACCAACAATAAAAAATGTTGTTAATTACTAATTTTCTATCATATATATAGACATATAGTCACTGGACAGGTTCTTGCAACTACAAGAGGATCTGAAAGCTTGTAGTTGTGTGTGGGTGGACTTGTAAATACGCTGAGTCACTGGCATGTCGTGTCACAAAGATGCATCATACCACCACTCACTAACCTCACTGCCATCCACAACACATCCCTTCCTCCCCACACACCTACATTCCTTCTTTCCTTCCTACCTACCTTCCCTCCTTCCTCCCTTCCTTACTTCTTCCTTCCTTTCTTTCGTCGTTCAAATAACTTTTATGGCCTGTGAGACCAATATAAGGTACACTGAATGTATATTCACTCATTGTATACTACATAATAACCACACAAACAGTTATTATATTGTTTACAAAACATGTTTACACAAACCAACAATAAAAAATGTTTTTATTACTATTTTTCTAAAATGGGGAAGTGGAAAAGAATCTTTCCTCCGTAAGCCATGCGTGTCGTATGAGGCGACTAAAATGCCGGGAGCAATGGGCTAGTAACCCCTTCTCCTGTATACATTTACTAAAAAAGAGAAGAAGAAAAACTTTATAAAACTGGGTTGTTTAAATGTGCGTGGATGTAGTGCGGATGACAAGAAACAGATGATTGCTGATGTTATGAATGAAAAGAAGTTGGATGTCCTGGCTCTAAGCGAAACAAAGCTGAAGGGGGTAGGAGAGTTTCAGTGGGGGGAAATAAATGGGATTAAATCTGGAGTATCTGAGAGAGTTAGAGCAAAGGAAGGGGTAGCAGTAATGTTAAATGATCAGTTATGGAAGGAGAAAAGAGAATATGAATGTGTAAATTCGAGAATTATGTGGATTAAAGTAAAGGTTGGATGCGAGAAGTGGGTCATAATAAGCGTGTATGCACCTGGAGAAGAGAGGAATGCAGAGGAGAGAGAGAGATTTTGGGAGATGTTAAGTGAATGTATAGGAGCCTTTGAACCAAGTGAGAGAGTAATTGTGGTAGGGGACCTGAATGCTAAAGTAGGAGAAACTTTTAGAGAGGGTGTGGTAGGTAAGTTTGGGGTGCCAGGTGTAAATGATAATGGGAGCCCTTTGATTGAACTTTGTATAGAAAGGGGTTTAGTTATAGCTAATACATATTTTAAGAAAAAGAGGATAAATAAGTATACACGATATGATGTAGGGCGAAATGACAGTAGTTTGTTGGATTATGTATTGGTAGATAAAAGACTGTTGAGTAGACTTCAGGATGTACATGTTTATCGAGGGGCCACAGATATATCAGATCACTTTCTAGTTGTAGCTACACTGAGAGTAAAAGGTAGATGGGATACAAGGAGAATAGAAGCATCAGGGAAGAGAGAGGTGAAGGTTTATAAACTAAAAGAGGAGGCAGTTAGGGTAAGATATAAACAGCTATTGGAGGATAGATGGGCTAATGAGAGCATAGGCAATGGGGTCGAAGAGGAATGGGGTAGGTTTAAAAATGTAGTGTTAGAGTGTTCAGCAGAAGTTTGTGGTTACAGGAAAGTGGGTGCAGGAGGGAAGAGGAGCGATTGGTGGAATGATGATGTAAAGAGAGTAGTAAGGGAGAAAAAGTTAGCATATGAGAAGTTTTTACAAAGTAGAAGTGATGCAAGGAGGGAAGAGTATATGGAGAAAAAGAGAGAGGTTAAGAGAGTGGTGAAGCAATGTAAAAAGAGAGCAAATGAGAGAGTGGGTGAGCTGTTATCAACAAATTTTGTTGAAAATAAGAAAAAGTTTTGGAGTGAGATTAACAAGTTAAGGAAGCCTAGAGAACAAATGGATTTGTCAGTTAAAAATAGGAGAGGAGAGTTATTAAATGGAGAGTTAGAGGTATTGGGAAGATGGAGGGAATATTTTGAGGAATTGTTAAATGTTGATGAAGATAGGGAAGCTGTGATTTCGAGTATAGGGCAAGGAGGAATAACATCTTGTAGGAGTGAGGAAGAGCCAGTTGTGAGTGTGGGGGAAGTTCGTGAGGCAGTAGGTAAAATGAAAGGGGGTAAGGCAGCCGGGATTGATGGGATAAAGATAGAAATGTTAAAAGCAGGTGGGGATATAGTTTTGGAGTGGTTGGTGCAATTATTTAATAAATGTATGGAAGAGGGTAAGGTACCTAGGGATTGGCAGAGAGCATGCATAGTTCCTTTGTATAAAGGCAAAGGGGATAAAAGAGAGTGCAAAAATTTTAGGGGGATAAGTCTGTTGAGTGTACCTGGTAAAGTGTATGGTAGAGTTATAATTGAAAGAATTAAGAGTAAGACGGAGAATAGGATAGCAGATGAACAAGGAGGCTTTAGGAAAGGTAGGGGGTGTGTGGACCAGGTGTTTACAGTGAAACATATAAGTGAACAGTATTTAGATAAGGCTAAAGAGGTCTTTGTGGCATTTATGGATTTGGAAAAGGCGTATGACAGGGTGGATAGGGGGGCAATGTGGCAGATGTTGCAAGTGTATGGTGTAGGAGGTAGGTTACTGAAAGCAGTGAAGAGTTTTTACGAGGATAGTGAGGCTCAAGTTAGAGTATGTAGAAAAGAGGGAAATTTTTTCCCAGTAAAAGTAGGCCTTAGACAAGGATGTGTGATGTCACCGTGGTTGTTTAATATATTTATAGATGGGGTTGTAAGAGAAGTAAATGCGAGGGTCTTGGCAAGAGGCGTGGAGTTAAAAGATAAAGAATCACACACAGGGTGGGAGTTGTCACAGCTGCTCTTTGCTGATGACACTGTGCTCTTGGGAGATTCTGAAGAGAAGCTGCAGAGATTGGTGGATGAATTTGGTAGGGTGTGCAAAAGAAGAAAATTAAAGGTGAATACAGGAAAGAGTAAGGTTATGAGGATAACAAAAAGATTAGGTGATGAAAGATTGAATATCAGATTGGAGGGAGAGAGTATGGAGGAGGTGAACGTATTCAGATATTTGGGAGTGGACGTGTCAGCGGATGGGTCTATGAAAGATGAGGTGAATCATAGAATTGATGAGGGAAAAAGAGTGAGTGGTGCACTTAGGAGTCTGTGGAGACAGAGAACTTTGTCCTTGGAGGCAAAGAGGGGAATGTATGAGAGTATAGTTTTACCAACGCTCTTATATGGGTGTGAAGCATGGGTGATGAATGTTGCAGCGAGGAGAAGGCTGGAGGCAGTGGAGATGTCATGTCTGAGGGCAATGTGTGGTGTGAATATAATGCAGAGAATTCGTAGTTTGGAAGTTAGGAGGAGGTGCGGGATTACCAAAACTGTTGTCCAGAGGGCTGAGGAAGGGTTGTTGAGGTGGTTCGGACATGTAGAGAGAATGGAGCGAAACAGAATAACTTCAAGAGTGTATCAGTCTGTAGTGGAAGGAAGGCGGGGTAGGGGTCGGCCTAGGAAGGGTTGGAGGGAGGGGGTAAAGGAGGTTTTGTGTGCGAGGGGCTTGGACTTCCAGCAGGCATGCGTGAGCGTGTTTGATAGGAGTGAATGGAGACAAATGGTTTTTAATACTTGACGTGCTGTTGGAGTGTGAGCAAAGTAACATTTATGAAGGGATTCAGGGAAACCGGCAGGCCGGACTTGAGTCCTGGAGATGGGAAGTACAGTGCCTGCACTCTGAAGGAGGGGTGTTAATGTTGCAGTTTAAAAACTGTAGTGTAAAGCACCCTTCTGGCAAGACAGTGATGGAGTGAATGATGGTGAAAGTTTTTCTTTTTCGGGCCACCCTGCCTTGGTGGGAATCGGCCAGTGTGATAATAAAAAAAATAATAATAATAATTTTCTAAAATATATATACACACATAAAGTCACTGGACACTTCCCAGAACTGCTACAGCTTCTGTAAAGCTTGTAGTTGTTGTGTGGGGGTGGACTTGTAAATATGCTGAGTCACTGGCATAATTAGTGTCACAATGACAAATCACACCATCACTCACCACCCTCACTGCCTGTCAACACCCACCCACATTGAAATAAATCACTGTCTGAATTTTTTGGGTTATCCTAGGTTGATGGTCTCCTTCCTTCCTTCCTTCCCTCCTTCCTTTCTTCCTCTCATCTCTTCCTTCCTTCCTCCCTTTCTTCCTACCTTCCATCCCTCCTTCCTTTCTTCCTTCCTTCCATTTGGTTTCCTGGGAACTGCTTTTGGTCACAAACTCCTCAGAACCATGAAATTCATCTTCACTGACACTTCCATCTGTGTCTGAACTGTTACTTGGGAACAAAAGAGCTGCAATTAGCCAAGGAGTGAGGAGTTTCTTAGTATTAGACATGGTGAACAAGGAGAAAAAAAATGGCTTTCCCACAATGCACCATTGGGTCCCTGATTTTTTTTTTGTACTGCACACACTGACCAGAGAGCCCCATTCTCTCACACCTAAGCCTACCAGCCTTTTCCTGCTTGATTTGAGGATGCTAGAATTTATGCGTACTACAGGTCCTCCATCACAAATCCGGCATCACTGGGACCTGTAGTGTGCCGGATTACTGAGTTTGCCGAATTACAGAGTGGTTAGGTTAGAATACACTTAATAAAATTAACCAACTTGACTTATAAAGTTCATTGAACATAGCCAAAAATCGAACATTTCCGCTACTTTGAGCTCAATTTCAAGGTGTGTACTTTTCGATATGAAAGCAATCAAAATCATGTCTATTTCTGTAATATATCTTCCATTCTATCAAATGACTCCAAAAAATGAGAATACAACCATAAAAGCCATACGAAAATATACTGCAAAGAGGCGGCTAATGGATGAGAAGTGAACTCCCTTATTTATCGTCCGTCTTTTTTATTTTTGTTGTACGTTAAGAAGCATCTTTCCATCATACATTGCCCAAGTTTCAATGAGATAGCCCAACAAACAACCAAGAAAAAAAAATATTTACCAAAAATCATATATGGCAAGCACAAGCCAGGTACTGGAATTAAGTCACTTTGTCTGACTTTTCTGGGTTATCCTAGGTTCTCTATACATACACTGCTATGTATGATAATCTATGTAACTGTATTTGTGTATACCTGAATAAACTTATTTACTTCCAGTCTGTCAACTGAGTACAAGAAACTGCCCATTCACTTATTTCAACTACCCAATAAAGTGGTCAGAAATTGGCAGTTTGGCCAATTTCACACAAATTTCAATAGATGCCAATTTCAAAATAGGACCCAGAATAAACAATGCAGACTTTCCTGGCACTAAAGTAACATTTTCTCTGTTCATTAGTCAAGGCTACAGGCCCCTCTCATATTACTCTTGTTTACCATTTGGAATTTTTATTAAAAAAAAAATAGAAGATTTACTGTTATGCAGACTGCTGCATTATTGTAATACAGTGGACCCCCGCATACCGATGGCACCACATAACGATTAATCCGCATACCGCTTGCTTTAATCGCAAAAATTTTGCCTCGCATACCGCTTAAAAACCCGCTCACCGATTTTCGTCCGAGACGTGTCCAATGTGCGCCCTCAGCCAGCCTCACATGTGCCGCCCGTGCCATTGTTTACCAGCCAGCCTCCGCGGTAACATCCAAGCATACAATCGGAATATTTCGTATTATTACAGTGTTTTCGGTGCTGTTTCTGGAAAATAAGTGACCATGGGCCCCAAGAAAGCTTCTAGTGCCAACCCTACACCAATAAGGGTGAGAATTCCAATAGAAATGAAGAAAGAGATCATTGATAAGTATGAAAGTGGAGTGCGTATCGCCGACCTGGTCAGGTTGTACAAGAAACCCCAATCAACCATCGCTACTATTGTGGGCACCAGAAAGGCAATCAAGGAAGCTGTTCTTGCCAAAGGTTTAAGTGTGTTTTCGAAACAAAGATCGCAAGTGATGGAAGATGTTGAGAGACTCTTATTGGTGTGGATAAATGAAAAACAGCTAGCAGGAGATAGTGTCTCTCAAGCGATCATAAGCGAAAAGGCTAGGAAGTTGCATGAGGATTTAATTAAAAAAATGCCTGCAACTAGTGCTGATGTGAGTGAATTTAAGGCCAGCAAAGGTTGGTTTGAGAGATTTAAGAAGCGTAGTGGCATACATAGTGTGATAAGGCATGGTGAGGCTGCCAGTTCGGACCACAAAGCGGCTGAAAAATATGTGCAGGAATTCAAGAAGTACATAGAGACTGAAGGACTGAAACCTGAACAAGTGTTTAATTGTGATGAAACAGGCCTGTTTTGGAAGAAAATGCCAAGCAGGACCTACATTACTCAGGAGGAAAAGGCACTCCCAGGACATAAGCCTATGAAAGACAGGCTTACTTTGTTGATGTGTTCCAATGCTACTGGTGATTGCAAAGTTAAGCCTTTATTAGTGTATCACTCTGAAACTCCCAGACCGTTCAGGCAAAAGAATGTCCTCAAGGAGAATTTGTGTGTGCTGTGGAGGGCAAACAGTAAGGCATGGGTCACTAGGGACTTTTTCTATGACTGGTTACACCATGCATTTGCCCCCAATGTGAAAGATTATCTAACTGAAAAGAAATTAGAACTTAAGTGCCTCCTGGTGTTAGACAATGCCCCTGGTCATCCTACAGACGTGGCAGAGCGACTTTATGGGGACATGAAATTCATTAAGGTGAAGTTTTTGCCTCCTAATACCACTCCTCTCCTACAGCCCATGGACCAGCAGGTTATTGCAAACTTCAAGAAACTGTACACAAAAGCTCTGTTTGAAAGGTGCTTTGTAGTGACCTCAGAAACTCAATTGACTCTAAGAGAGTTTTGGAGAGAGCACTTTAATATCCTCAATTGTGTAAACCTTATAGGTAAGGCTTGGGAGGGAGTGACTAAGAAGACCTTGAACTCTGCTTGGAAGAAACTGTGGCCAGAATGTGTAGACAAAAGGGATTTTGAAGGGTTTGAGGCTAACCCTGAGAGGATTATGCCAGTTGAGGAATCCATTGTGGCATTGGGAAAGTCCTTGGGGTTGGAGGTTAGTGGGGAGGATGTGGAAGAGTTGGTGGAGGAGGACAATGAAGAACTAACCACTGATGAGCTGATAGATCAACTTCAAGAGCAAGAGGCCAGACCTGAGAAAACTGGTTCAGAGGAGGGGAGAGAGAAATTGAAGAAGTTGCCTACTACAAAGATTAAGGAAATCTGTGCAATGTGGCTGAAAGTGCAAACCTTTATGGATGAGTATCACCCTCACACAGCTATTGCAAGCCGTGCTGGTGATTATTACACTGACAATGTTGTGAAACACTTTAGGGAAGTCATAAAGGAACGAGAGGTACAGGCCACTATGGACAGATATGTTGTGCGAAAGAAGTCCAGTGACTCTGAAGCTGGTCCTAGTGGCATTAAAAGAAGAAGAGAAGTAACCCCAGAAAAGGACTTGACACCTCAAGTCTTAATGGAAGGGGATTCTCCTTCTAAACACTAACACTCTCTCTCCCCTCCTCCCATCCCATCAATCATCACCAGATCTTCAATAAAAGTAAGTGTCATGTAAGTGTGCATGCCTTTTTCAGTTTGTGTGTATTAAAATTAACATTTCATGTGGTAAAAATTTTTTTTTTTTCATACTTTTGGGTCTCTTGCACGGATTAATTTGATTTCCATTATTTCTTATGGGGAAAATTCATTCGCATACCGATTATTTCGCATAACAATGACCCCTCTTGCACGGATTAAAATCGGTATGCGGGGGTCCACTGTAATTGTATAAATAATGTCAATCCATTCTTGACTCTGTATTGGAATTTGGAATGGCAGGCGGACAGGTATTGAACGGTGATGTCATTTGTTTACTCTTGAGCTTCGCTAAAGAATAGAACATTTTCGCTACTGTGAGCGCAATTTCAAGGCACTTTTCGTCATAAAAGCAATCAAAATCATATCTATTTCTGTAATATATCTTTCATTCTATCAAATGAGACCATATCAAATAACCATAACAACCATACAAAAATATACCGCTAAGCGGCCGCTAATGGCTGAGAAGTGAACTCCGCTATTTATGGTCTGATTTCTTTCATTTTTGGTGTACGTGAAGAAGTATCTTTCCATCATACATTGCCCAAGTTTGAATAAGATAACCCAACAAACAACTGAGAAAATAATAACATAATAATAATAATAATAATAATAATAATAATAATAATAATAATAATATCTTTATTTACTACACGTACATGTAAAAGGTATACAGGCCTAGCTGACATCAGTGACATACTACTGTATAGAAAGGCACTTGTTATGCTGAGTATTTCAAGAAAATTAGGTCAGTGTCCCAGGATAACACCCACACCAGTCGACTAACACCCAGGTACCCATTTACTGATGGGTAAACATAGACGACAGGTGTAAAGAAACACGCCTAATGTTTCTACCTTGGCTGGGATTCGATTATTATTATTATTATAATCAAAGGGGAAGCGCTAAACCCGGAGGATTATACAGCGCCTGGGGGGGAGGATGTGGAAGGCATTCAGGCTTAATTCGGGGAATTGGAGCACAGATCCAATTCCCTAAATCAAGAGCCCCTCACCAACATCAAGGAACCTTACTTGAGGGGGCTGGGATTCGAATATTTACCAAAAATCATAAATGGTTAACCCAAGCCAGGTACTAAAAATAAGGTACGTTGACTTTTTTGGGGTTATCCTAGGTTCTCTACACATATGCTGCTATGTGTGATAATCTATAGAGAGAAAATAACTTTTTTGTTTCATGTTTATGGCAGATTAAGAGTGTATATCATATTTAGCCCTGTGCTATACTCCGTTTTTTCTAATATAAGCCACCAAGGCAAGGATAGGAGAATGGTATTTGTTTACCACATCCTCTTCATAATTCTGTCGAACTGCTCGGTGTTATGCCAAATATTATTCATTCTGGAGTATTTAACGTGCTTTATGTTATTTATATTGTTTCTTATGTCATATTAGATCAACTGTGATAGGCAAATAAGTTGTAGTGTTGATATTAGCATAATAATAAAGCATATTCTCCTGCTTCATGAGACTGAGCTCATGACAACCGACAGTGGCTTCAAAGCCACCTTATCTTTAATGGATAATGCACTGTGTAGGTGCTTTACATAATGAGAAGCATTTCTTTTATTCATTGGAACCATGGCTAGGGTTAAAAGCAAGCAGGTTAAAACAATAAATGGAGAAAAAGAAATTGGAATGACTTATGCAGCAAGTAGCGCCACCAAACAGTACCAGCAGGTTGGTGTGGCGACTCTGGAAATTTGAAATTATGCTAGCCAAAATTAGTGCCGAATAACTGAAGGAACCGATTAACTGATTGCCGGATTTGTGATGGCGGACCTGTAGTACGTCAATAACCCTGGTGCGTAAGACATACTAGTACGTCAAAATCCCTGAAAGGGTTAAAGTGCAAGAATTGTATTTCCCATTTCCAGGACTCAAGTTTGGTTAACAGGTTTCCTTGAATCCCTTCACAAAATATTAGTCTGCTCACACTCCAACAGCTCGTCAGGTCGCAAAAACCATTTGTCTCCATTCACTCTTATCTTCACACACTCATGCACACTTGCTGAAAGTCCAAGCCCCTCGCCCACAAAACCTCTTTTACCCCCTTACTCCAACCTTTCTGAGGTCGACCCCTACCCCTCCTTCCTTTCCCTACAGATTTATATGCACTCCAAGTCATTCTACTTTGATCCATTCTCTCTAAATGACCAAACCACCTCAACAACCCCTATTCAGCCCTTTGACTAAGGCTTTTAGTAACCCCACACCTCCTCCTAATTTCCACACTCCAAAATCTCTGCATAATATTTACACCAAACACTGCCCTTAGACAGGACATCTCTACTGCTTCCAGCTGCCTTCTCGCTGCAGCATTTACAATCCAAGCTTCACACCCATATAAGAGTGTTGGTACCACTATACTTTCATACATTCCCATCTTTGCCTCCATAGATAATGTTTTTTGTCTCCACATACACCTCAATACACCACTTACCTTTTTTCCTTTATCAATTCTATGGTTAACGTCCTCCATAAACCCATCCGCGGACAAGTCAACTCCAAATACCTGAAAACATTCACTTCTTCCATATTCCCTCTTTCCAATGCAATATCTAATTTTTCTTTATCTAAATTATTTGGTTGTTAGGTAAGACACATATGCAACAGTTAGACAACTTTATTCCGAAACGTTTCGCCTACACAGTAGGCTTCTTCAGTCGAATACAGAAAGTAGGCAGGAACAGTAGAGATGTGAAGACGATGTAATCAGTCCATCACCCTTAAAGTCGTAGAATTTGAGGTTGTCAGTCCCTCGGCCTGGAGAAGTTCAGTTCCATAGTCAGGAACTATCTGAAGATTAAGCGATTCGCTTAATCTTCAGATAGTTCCTGACTATGGAACTGAACTTCTCCAGGCCGAGGGACTGACAACCTCAAATTCTACGACTTTAAGGGTGATGGACTGATTACATCGTCTTCACATCTCTACTGTTCCTGCCTACTTTCTGTATTCGACTGAAGAAGCCTACTGTGTAGGCGAAACGTTTCGGAATAAAGTTGTCTAACTGTTGCATATGTGTCTTACCTAACAACCTGTCGGTATTGTATACCATTTTGATGTTCAAATTATTTGGTACCCTCATCACCTTTCTCTCATCTATGTTTACTTTCAACTTTCTACCTTTACACACCCTCCCAAACTCATCCACTATTTATATATTTTTTATTAACACTGGCTGATTCCCACCAAGGCAGGGTGGCCCAAAAAAGAAAAACTTTCACCATCATTCACTCCATCACTGTCTTGCCAGAGGGGTGCTTTACACTACAGTTTATAAAACTGCAACATTAACACCCCTCCTTCAGAGTGCAGGCACTGTACTCCCCATCTCCAGGACTCAAGTCCGGCCTGCCAGTTTCCCTGAATACCTTCATAAATGTTACTTTGCTCACACTCCAACAGCACATCAAGTATTAAAAACCATTTGTCTCCATTCACTCCTATCAAACACACTCACACATGTTTGCTGGAAATCCAAGCCCCTCGCACACAAAACCTCCTTTACCCCCTCCCTCGAACCTTTCCTAGGCCGACCCCTACCCCGCCTTCCTTCCACTGCAGATTGATACACTCTTGAAGTAATTCTGTTTTGTTCCATTCTCTCGACATGTATGAACCACCTCAACAACCCTTCCTCAGCCCTCTGGACAACAGTTTTGGCAATCCTGCACCTCCTCCTAACTTCCAAACTACGAATTCTCTGCATTATATTCACACCACACATTGCCCTCAGACATGACATCTCCACTGCCTCCAGTCTCATCCACTAACCTTTGCAATTTTCTTTAGAATTTCCCATAATCACAATATCATCAGCAAAAAGTAACTGTGTCAACTCCCATTTTGTACTTGATTCCCCATAATTTAATCCCACCCCTCTCCCCAACACCCTAGCATTTACTTCTTTTACAACCCCTTCTATAAATATATTAAACAACCATGGTGACATTGCACATCCCTGTCTAAGACCTACTTTTACTGGGAAGTAGTCTCCCTCTCTTCTACACACCCTAACCTGAACCTCACTATCCTCAAAAACTTTTTACAGCATTTAGTAACTTGTAATAATGTTGGTAGAATTACTGACAATATGTAATGTCAAAGGACACAAGTGCAACTAATGTGACATTTTTATTGTGGCAACACTTAGCTCTCCAGCTTTGTCAAGCCGTTACCGTAACGACTTGACAAAGCTCTTGGAGAGCAAAATGTTGCCACAATAAAAATGTCACATTAGTTGCACTTGTGTCCTTTTACTTTACATTTAGTAACTTAGTACTTATTCCATACACTTGCAACATCTGCCATATTGCTTCCCTATCTACTCTATCATATGCCTTTTCTAAATCCATAAATGCAATGAAAACTTGCTTACCTCTATCTAAATACTGTCAAGTAAACACTTGATCTACACATCCCCTACCCACTCTAAAGCCTCCTTGCTCATATGGAATCCTACTCTCTGTCTTACCTCTAATTCTTTCAATAATAACGCTACCGTACACTTTACCTGGTATACTCAGTAAACTTATTCCCCTATAATTTTTACCATCTCTTTTGTCCCCCTTCACTGTATATAAAGGAACTATACATGCTCTCTGCCAATCCCTAGGTATCTTACCCTCTATCATACATTTATAAAAAAAAATACCAATGACTTCAACGCAATATGCCCTCTTGCTTTTAACATTTCTGTCATGATCCCGCCAGTTTCACCTGCCTCGGTGAAATAGGGTTGGTTTGATAAAAAAAAAAATATGTACTTGTACATGTACATACTTGTAGAAATAAAGATATTATAACATACGTATATTAATAATATTATTAACCTTGTAAGTCACTCAGCACTCACAGCTATGAAAAATACAGCAGACCATCGTTTACCATGGTTTTGTCTTGCACGTTTTGGTTATACAGGTCCTCCATCACAAATCCGGCATCACTAGGACCTGTAGTGTGCCGGATTACTGAGTTTGCCAGATTACAGAGTGATTAGGTTAGAATACACTTAATAAAATTAACCAACTTGACTTACACAAAGATCATTGAACATTGGCAAAAATCGAACATTTCTGCTACTTTGAGCCTAATTTCATGGTACTTTTCGTCATGAAAGCAATCAAAATCATGTCTATTTCTGTAATATATCTTCCATTCTGTAGGTAGTAGGTTGGTAGACAGCAACTGCCCAAGGAGGTACTACTGTTCTGCCAAGTGAGTGTAAAACGAAAGCCTGTAATTGTTTTACAAAATGCTAGGATTGCTGGTGTCCTTTTTTCTGTCTCATAAACATGCAAGGTTTCAGGTACGTCTTGCTACTTCTACTTACACTTAGGTCACACTACACATACATGTACAAGCATATATATACACACACACCTCTCTGGGTTTTCTATTTTCTTTCTAGTTCTTGTTCTTGTTTATTTCCTCTTATCTCCCTGGGGAAGCGGAACAGAATTCTTTCTCCGTAAGCCATGCGTGTTGTAAGAGGCGGCTAAAATACCGGGAGCAAGGGGATAGTAACCCCTTCTCCTGAATAAATTACTAAATTTGAAAACAGAAACTTTTGTTTTTCTTTTTGGGCCACCCTGCCTCGGTGGGATATGGCCGGTTTGTTGAAAGAAGAAAGAAGATCTTCCATTCTATCAAATGAGACAAAAAAAACAAGAATACAACCATAAAAACCAAGCGAAAATATACTGCAAAGAGGCGGCTAATGGCTGAGAAGTGAACTCCCTTATTTATCGTCCATCTTTTTTATTTTTGTTGTACGTTAAGTAGCATCTTTCCATCATACACTGCCCAAGTTTCAATAAGACAGCCCAACAAACAACTGAGAAAAAAAAAATATTTACCAAAAATCATTTATGGCAAGCCCAAGCCAGGTACTGGAAATAAGTCACTATGACTTTTTTGGGTTATCCTAGGTTCTCCATACATACACTGCTATGTATGATAATCTATGTAACTGTATTTGTGCATACCTGAATAAACTTACTTATTAACTTACTTCTAGTCTGTCGACAGAGTACAAGAAACCACCATTCACTTATTTCAACTACCCAATATTGTGGTCAGAAATTGGCAATTTGGCCAATTTCACACAAATTTCAACAGATGCCAATTTCAAAATAGGGTCCAGAATAAACAATGCAGACATTCCTGGCACTAAAATAACATTTACTCTGTTCATTAGTCACGGCTCCAGGCCCCTCTTATATTACTCTTGCTTTCAATTTGGAATTTTTATTCACAAAAAAAAAAAAAAAAAAAACAGAAGATATACTGTCATGCAGACTGCTGCGTTATTGTAATAATTGTATAAATAATCTCAACCCATTCTTAACTCCGTATTGGAATTTGGACTGGCAGGCGGACAAGTAATGGACAGTGACGTTATTTGTTTACCCTTGAGCTTCGCTAAAGAATAGAACATTTTCGCTACTGTGAGCGCAATTTCAAGGTACTTTTCATCATTAAAGCAATCAAAATCATATCTATTTCTGTAATACTGGTACCATCCAACTTATGACCGAGTTTGGTTCCAACCAACCGGTCGTAAGTCGAAATGAACCTAAGTCGAACCTTACTACTGAATATTAACAACACATTTTTGTGATGACTTTATTTTATTGTGATATTTCATTTTTTACTTTACTTTTTATGCTGTTAGAAATGTATTTGATACTGTAACGTTTAGGATAAACACTGTGTACAACACAAACAGTTGTTTATTTCCCAGAAATTTGGCATACAAAACACGGTCGTAAGTCGAATGGTCGTATGTCGAGCAGGTCGTAAGTCGGATGGTAGGTGTATATCTTTCATTCTATCAAATGAGACCAAAAAAATGAGAATATAACATAAAAACCATACAAAAATATACCGCTAAGCGGCCGCTAATGGCTGAGAAGTGAACTCCACTATTTATGGTCTGATTTCTTTCATTTTTGGTGTACGTTAAGAAGTATCTTTCCATCATACATTGCCCAAGTTTCAATAAGATAATAAAACAAACAATTGAGAAAATAACAATAATAATAATAACAATAATAATAATAATAATAATAATAATAATAATAATAATAACAATAATAATAATAATAATAATAATACACCTACCATCCGACTTACGACTAAGCTTGGTTCCGACCAACCGGTCCTAAGTCAAAATGGACGTAAGACGAACCTTTGAAAATTGCCGACATACTGGGTAGGGCATAATGTCAAACTTTTCCTATATAAGCTACCTACATAGTACTGTAATGTAATGTACAATCATTATTTCATTCTTTTTACCATAATTTACTTCTATTGTTATATTTTAATTATTTATTTACTGTATATAATGTATACATGGTAGTGAAGTGTACTGTAAATTTTACATCGCATAGAGTATCATATGTTACTGTTACCTTTATGTATTGTCGACACAGTGAATGGGAGAATACCACTGGTAGTGTCATCCTGCCAGAATGTAGTATAACCTATACCCTAAGTAAAGAGAAACGATTCTGGAATATATGTAATACGTAGCTGGCTGGCTGGGTGGGTGGCTGGGTGGGTGGGAGGTCGGGTGGGTGGGTGGGTGGGAGGCCAGGTGGGTGGCAGGCCGGGTTGGCCGGGTGGGTGATTGGCTGACTGAATGTGGCTCTCTCTCCCTGTCTCGCTCTCACTCTCTCTCTCTCTCTCTGTATCTCTCTCTCTCTCTCAGGTACACGTAAGTTATCATACATAGTATAAATTACCTTGGATAACCCAAATAATAGAGACAAAGTGCTATACAGTGGATCTGTCCTCCAGTGCCCTAAATTAATAATAATAATTATTATTATTACAATAATACATATGTACTAATATTAATAATATTATTATTAAACTATAATATAATAATCTTGTCCACTCATTACTTACCTTAAAATATCTGTAGTCTTAATGTAGAGTGAGAGGTGAGTAAACAAGGTTAACCCGTAAACGGTCCAAATGTATATACAGTGGACCCCCGGTTAACGATATTTTTTCACTCCAGAAGTATGTTCAGGTGCCAGTACTGACTGAATTTGTTCCCATAAGAAATATTGTGAAATAGATTAGTCCATTTCAGACTCCCAAACATACACATACAAATGCACTTACATAAATACACTTACATAATTGGTCGCATTTGGAGGTAATCGTTGTGCGGGGGTCCACTGTATATGTTTTTTCAACATTTGAAAGTATGTAAAAAAGTAGATCTTCTTTTTGTTTTTTTACATTTGAAAATGTGTAAAAAACTTTGATGTACTTTTTTTTTTGTTATATTTGAAAATATGTAAAAAAAAACGTAGATCTACTTTTGTAGTACTACACATGTGAACGTAGATCTGCTTGGACCGTTTACGGGTTAAATGAATAAACGAATGAGTATGTAGAAGGTTGGTGAGTTATGTAAACAAACATTGTTGTTGTTGTTGTTGTTACCAGCCCGGACACGAATAATTCCTGTTCACTCTGTCAAGCCGACCAGAAAAACATCTCATATTTGTTAATTTATATGTTTATATGTTATGTAGCATGTTTATTATATAATTTTGAAAAAGAAATCATAGATGGATTAAGCAAAATGTTTATATCAACATTTCATACACATTTAATGCACCTCAGTGATTATTATTGTGTTATCATCATTATTAATATGGCATCTTCAAGACCAATTACACTCTTAATGAGTGGCTCTGAGACAGACAAGCAGACAGAAAGACAGACACAGGTAGACAGACACACACACGCACACACAGGTAGACAGACACACAGGTAGACAGAAAGACACACACAGGTAGACATAAAGACAAACACAAGTAGACAGACACACAGGTAGACAGAAAGACACACACACACAGGTAGACATAAAGACAGACACACAGGCAGACACAGACACAGGTAGACAGACAGACACACAGGTAGACAGACAGACACACACACAGGTTGACATAAAGACACACACAAATAGACAGACACACAGGTAGACAGAAAGACACATGCAGGTAGACAAAGACACACAAGTAGACATAAAGACAAACACACAGGTAGACATAAAGACAGACACACAGGTAGACAGACAGATAAACAGACACACAGAGATACACAGATATATAGGCAGACAGATACAGACAGGTTTATGTGCAACAGTGAAAACAAATAGAGAGTTCGAGAGTAAGAGCTTTCTTGCCACAATCTCCAGTGCAAGATTCAGATTTCATCTTAGGGGCCATGGTGAAATTTACTGTCCAGTTAGTACAGTTAATACAGTATGATGCTGCTGATAGGACAGGGTTACTCAAACTGATGCTGCCTGCATGACGCATTGCTGCCGCGAGTATTGTCAAATATTGTACAGTGGTGTGCATCAGCTGGCCCAGCCCAGCTGCCAGATGCACGGTCGTAAGTCGAGTGGACGTATGTCGAGCAGGTCGTAAGTTGGATGGTAGGTGTAATAATAATAATAATATCTTTATTTACTGTACGTACATGTACAATGTACACAGGCCTAGCTGACATCAGTGACATACTATTATATAGAAAGACGCTTGTTATGCAGAGTATTTCAAGCAAATTAGGTCAGTGCCCCAGGATAACACCCACACCAGTTGGATAACACCCAGGTACCCATTTACTGATGGGTGAACATAGACAACAGGTGTAAAGAAACATGCCCAATGTTTCTACCCTGGCTGGGAATTGAATATTTACCAAAAATCATATATGGCTAACCCAAGCCAGGTACTAGAAATAAGCCATGTTGTCTGACTTTTTTGGGTTATCCTAGGTTCTCTACACATATGCTGCTATGTGTGATAATCTATATAGAGAAAATAACTTTTTTGTTTCAGGTTTATGGTGCAGTACGAGTGTATATCACAGTTAGTCCTGTGCTATACTTCATTCTGGAGTATTTAATATATTTTATGTTATTTATATTGTTTATTATGTCATATTAGATCAATTGTGATAGGCAATAAGCTGTAGTGTTGATATTAGCATAATAATAAAGCATATTCTCCTGCTTCATGAGACTGAGCTCATGACAACTGACAGTGGCTTCAAAGCCACCTTATCTTTAATGGATAATGCACTGTGTAGGTGCTTTACATAATGAGAAGCATTTCTTTTATTCATTGGAACCATGGCTAGGGCTAAAAGTAAGCAGGCTATAACAAATGGAGAAAAAGAAATTAGAATGACTTATGCAGCAAGTAGTGCTGCCAAACAGTATCAGCAGGTTGGTGTGGCGACCCTGGAAATTTGAAATTATGCTAGCCAAAATTAGTGCCGAATAACTGAAGGAACCGAATAACTGAATGCCGGATTTGTGATTGTGGACCTGTACCACGATTGAATAATTGCGGCATATTTTTGTTTAACACTTTGTAAAATTAGTTTAACACGGTTGCGGGACAGGAAAAAATTCTGAGTGTGCAGTCGCCCGCTGGGCAGGATGGTCTGTGGGTTACACCATTGAGTCAACGATGATACTTGGGAAACTGTGTTCATTTATATACACATTTTCTTATTTTCATTTCCATTTGTTAAATCTGCCAAGCAATCATGCCACCCACTAAGCGTACAAGTGTTCCCGCAAGTGACAAGAAATGGTTTAAGCATTCAAGTCTAGGAATTACGAAGGAAATGGAGATATTAGATAAGTTTAAGAGTGGTTCATGTGTGGTGAATATAGTGAGGGCCTATGGCCTTAATGAAGCGTCAGTTCGTACAGTTAAAAAGAATGAGGCAGAAAACACACAGACTTAACTGAATAACTGACTTGACCGAATAACTCAGTGACTTGACTGAATGACTTACTGACTTGACTGACTTACTGACTTGACTGAATGACACACTGACTTGATTGAATGACACACGGACTTGACTGAATGACTTACTGACTTGACTGACTTACTGAAAAAGAGTGTATGTTTAGCACACAGTGCGTAACATATTTCTGTAATGGTGGCAGTCACTTTTTTTTTTTTTAATCCCTCCCTGCCCTCCAACCTTCAATACCTCTCTATAATGACAGATATTTATTAATTTAGGCATCTTTATCATGCTTCTACATTATTTATGTTATACCTAGTATTATCCTGGAATAAATATGATAGGTAGATAACTTAGTGATATAAACAGTAATATTATACAATACAGTAAGGCCCCGCTTTATGGCATTTCGCCTTATGGCGTTCCACTAATACGGCGATGTCAAATTATAACCAAAATTTGCTATACGGCAAGCGGTCTTTCAAATACGGCGCCCCCCACCCGATTTGTTTACATTTTCCGTGACCACATCTATTATGTCAGGTAACTTTCCAAAATTTCAAGTGTTTTAAAGTTACTGCATATTTTATATGTACTCTGATAATTATACTTAAGTGTACCTGTACCTAAATATACTTACACACTGTGCTGGTGTGCAGGTACA
This sequence comes from Cherax quadricarinatus, assembly GCF_038502225.1. NCBI lineage: Eukaryota > Metazoa > Arthropoda > Malacostraca > Decapoda > Parastacidae > Cherax > Cherax quadricarinatus. The sequence continues at coordinate 37,680,484 of NC_091301.1, read as the reverse complement.
CATTAAAATTGCTAAGTCTCTCTCTTCTCATGACGCCAATACTACGTAATAATAATCATAATCACTCTTGGGCACACTAAATGTCTTATTTTACATCAATATAGGCATTTTCATTAATCCATCTATGATATTTTCCTCACAACTATATATGAAACCCATTACACAGCATATAAACATGATACATACACTCACAGAATAAAAATTGATGTAAATATGAGATTTGTTTACAAAGCAGCTGTGTAGGTAGTGTCGGAAGAATTACGTTTTCTCTAGTCAAACACTGGGGGGGTAACTGTAGAAAAATATTCTTTTCGTATGCCTTTACTCTATATATAGCAACTCATGACCCTTGTGGGTTTAGTGCTTTTTATAATAATAATAATAATAATAATAATATCATTATTATTATTATCATCATCTTCATTCACTCTAAAAATGGTGTGTTGCTGTTTGTTTATTCTGAACTAACTTGTACAACTTGTACACAATGTAAGAGTATTTGTATTGTGAGGTAAATATTATTATAATAAAAAAATATTGAGGTAAATGTTTTACAAACTCTTACAAATGGACGTGAATGAACTAAAAGTAGACACATATTAAATAGCATTTTTTTCGCCTGACCAAGTGATCGTCCACTACCTGTTCAGTTTGTGTTCTAACATTGTCTCAACTCTGCATCTCGTTCTCTCTCTCGTTTACTCTTTCGTTAACTAGTTGGCTCTCATTGACGATGGCCTCTAAGGTTAGCTGTGATAAAAATAGAAGTCGTAAGCCTCTTGCTTTAAGTGCCAAGTTAGAGGATGATGGTGTGCCATTCTGATTTTATTCAATAAACACCCTGCCACTCACCTCTCACACATTAATATTAATATTTTAAGGTAAGTAATAAGTGTACTCTGTGTGTATTTACCTTTTATTGTGCTTTTAATGCCTATTTCTATTGCTAACTTAATATAAGTTAGTGTAAACTTGTTGTCTGGCATTTATTGCATATTTTATGTGTGCTCTGATAATAATACTTGTGGAGCTGTGTGGTAGCCATCAGAGAAAACGTGTATGAATCTGCGTTTCGCCCAGCCACTCCCCCACTCCGCTTTTGTTTACAATTTTCGGCATGAATTATTCATTACTTCTACCTTCGTTTATGATGGCATCTAAAGGTAGTTGTTACAAATGATTAAATTCAGTGAACAAGGCATGTCAATGTTAATATGGCTCTGGGCCACAGTGTAGGTAGCCGGTAGGTGTAGGCTACACCTACCGGCTACCTACACTGACTTCCTACAAATAAATACTACTCACCTCTCTTCCTATATTAACCCTTTCAGGGTCCGTCCCTTAGATCTACGGCTTTATGGTGAGTGTCCAAACCGTAGATCTACGCCATGAGCTCAGCTCACTCTGATAAACTGTGAGTGGTACATTTGGGCCTAGATATGAGAGAATACATCTATGTGGTATGTGTGCACCACATAAAACAGATCCTGCAGCACACTGTGTATAATGAGAGAAAAAAACTGAAATCATGATTTTTTTATTAAAACAGCAACTTTGTAGTGTTTCCTCGTATGTTTTTTATAGTTGTATTTGCGATTTCTTGGTCTCATTTGATAGAATGGAAGACATATTACAGAAATAGAGATGATTTTGATTGGTTTTAGCACGAGAAATGGCTTGAAACTGAGCTCAAAGTAGCGGAAATGTTAAATTTTTGCCGATATTCAAGAGTAAACAAACGACCTCACACGTCTAATACACGTCAGCTGGTGGGTCTAATATACATTCACAAATATGGTGATGATATTTATACAATTATTACAGTATTGCATAGCAGTAAATCTTCTATTTTTTGGTGTGAATAAAAATTCATTATGTGAATAAAAAATCAAAATGGAATTTATTTGTAAAGCCTCAAAACATGACTAATGAACAGAGGAAATGTTAGTTTAGTGCCAGGAATGCCTACATTGTTTATTCTGGACCCTATTTTGAAATTGGAATATTTTGAACTTTGTGTTAAATTGGCCAAATTAACAATTTCCGATCACTTTATTTTGTAGTTGAAACAGTTGACTTGGCGATTTCTTGTGCTCAATCGATAGAATAGAAGTAATACTAGTGAAATAGCTAAGAATTTGGTTGATTGGAATAATGTAATTGGCCTAAAATGGGAGTCAAAGTCGGCAAAATCGCCGATTCGTAAATATCGCTGACACATCAAAATTCGCGAGAGCATAATTTCGTCAATTTTCCACCAAATTTCGTACTTTTTGTTTTATTACCTTCACAAAAAGATTCTCTACGATTTCATAAGAAAAAATAACAAATTTTTTTTTTGAAAATTCTTGGACACTGGTGCGTGACTACAGATTTGGGCCTTGGACCCTGAAAGGGTTAAGACTACACATATTTTGAGGTAAATAATGAGTGTACTGTATGTGTATTTTACCTCTCTGGGATGTTTTAAATATCGTATATTAACCCTTTCAGGGTCCAAGGCCCAAATCTGGAGTCACGCACCAGTGTCCAAGAATTTTCAAAAAAAAAATTTGTTATTTCTTCTTATGAAATCGTAGAGAATCTTTTTGTGAAGGTAATAAAACAAAAAGTACGAAATTTGGTGGAAAATTGACGAAATTATGCTCTCGCGAATTTTGATGTGTCAGCGATATTTACGAATCGGCGATTTTGCCGACTTTGACTCCCATTTTAGGCCAATTACATTATTCCAATCAACCAAATTCTTAGCTATTTCACTGGTATTACTTCTATTCTATCGATTGAGCACAAGAAATCGCCAAGTCAACTGTTTCAACTACAAAATAAAGTGATCAGAAATTGTTAATTTGGCCAATTTAACACAAAGTTCAAAATATTCCAATTTCAAAATAGGGTTCAGAATGAACAATGTAGGCATTCCTGGCACTAAACTAACATTTCCTCTGTTCATTAGTTATGTTTTGAGGCTTTACAAATAAATTCCATTTTGATTTTTTATTCACATAATGAATTTTTATTCACACCAAAAAATAGAAGATTTACTGTTATGCAATACTGTAATAATTGTATAAATATCATCACCATATTTGTGAATGTATATTAGACCCACCAGCTGACATGTATTAGACGTGTGAGGTCGTTTGTTTACTCTTGAATATCGGCAAAAATTTAACATTTCTGCTAATTTGAGCTCAGTTTCAAACCATTTCCAGTGCTAAAACCAATCAAAATTATCTCTATTTCTGTAATATGTCTTCCATTCTATCATATGAGACCAAGAAATCGCAAATACAATTATAAAAAACATACGAAAAAACACTGCAAAGTTGCTGTTTTAATCGAAAAATCATGATTTCATTTTTTTTCGCTCATTATACACAGTGTGCTGCAGGATCTGTTTTATGTGGTGCACACATACCACATAGATGTATTCTCTCATATCTAGGCCCAAATGTACCACTCACAGTTTATCAGAGTGAGCTGAGCTCATGGCGTAGATCTACGGTTTGGACCCTGAACGTAAAGCCGTAGATCTACGGGACGGACCCTGAAAGGGTTAAGTATGAGATGGGGAGCCAGGGCTACCTACACCTGGGCTACCTGCACCTGACTTCCTACAAATAAGTACTACTCACCTCTCTCCCTACATTAAGATTACAAATACTTTAAGATAAGTAATGAATTTACTGTGAATGTATTTTACCTTGTGTATTTTTAATGCCTAGTTCTATTACTAACTTAATATAATCTAGTGTAAACTTGTCTGGCATTTATATGCATTTATAAATGGAAAAAATGGCGTTCTGCCTTCCGGCGATGTCTGCTTTCCGGCGACAGCCTGGAACCTAACCCACCGTATAAGTGGGGCCCTATTGTATTTTATAGTGCCTTGAGCTCACACCTCCACACACCATGGTGGTCCACAAGTTACTGAGAGAGATTGCTCACGCCTTCTCCCTTTATCATAGCCCCACCCACCCTTCAATACCTCTCTGTATAATGTCAGTTTTTATTAATTTGTGCCTCTGTATCATGCTTCTATGTTATTTATGTTATACCTAATATTATTATGGAATAAATATGATAGGTAGATAACTTATTGATAGTAATAGTATTTTTATACAATACAGTGGACCTCCACCTTATGACATTAATCCGTTCCTGAGAGCTCATCGTATGCCAAAATTATCGTAAGGTGAATTAATTTCCCCCATAATGGAAATCAAATTAATCTGTGCAAGACACCACAAAGCATGAAAAAAAAAAAATTTACCACATGAAATATTAATTTTAATACACACAAACTGACACTTACCTTTATTGAAGATCTGGTAATGATTGATGGGATGGGAGGAGGGGAGAGTGTGGAAGTTGTTAATGTTTAGAAGGGTAATCCCCTTCCATTAGGACTTTAGGTAGCACGTCCTTTTCCGGGGTTACTTCCCTTGTTCTTTTAATGCCACTAGGACCAGCTGACCGTGGTGCAGCAACAGCTGACCGTGGTGCTGCAACAGCTGACCGTGGTGCAGCAACAGCTGACAGTGGTGCAGTAGGAGCTGACCGTGGTACGATAGTACATATTTCTCACCCTTTTTACCACAGGGTTGGCACTAGAAGCTTTCTTTGGGCCCATGGTGGCTTATTTAGCAGTTACAAGCACTATAAACAATGGAATAATACAAAATGTATCGAATGTATGCATGCAACCGGCCACCCTGGCTTGTAAACAATGACGGCAGGGAAGCTGAGGCACTCAGGCTGGACAGACAGGTTCAGGACGAGTCATGTTGGTCAGAAACAGCTGATGGTGGTGCAGCAACAGCTGACCGAGGTGCAGCAGCAGCTGACCGTGTTACGACAGTACGTATTTTCCACCCTTTTTACATATGATCGCTTGAGAGATGGTATCTCCTGCTATCTGTTTTTCGTTTATCCACACCAATAACAGTCTCTCAACATCTTCGAGTACTCGCGATCTCTGTTTCGAAAACAAACTTTCACCTTTTGCAAGAACAGTTTCCTTGATTGCCGTTTTGTTGGCCACAATAGTAGCGATGGTTGATTAGGGTTTGGTATACATCCTGGCCAGCTCTGAGACACGCACTCCACTTTCATAATTAGCAATTATCTCTTTCTTCATTTCTATAGTAATTTTCATCTTTTTTACTGCACGGTTGGCACTAGAAGCTTTCTTGGGGCCCTTGGTGACTTATTTTGCAGGTACAATCACTAAAAACACTGTGATAATATGAAATGTACCGATTGTATGTGTGGATGCGACCGCACTGGCTGGCTTGTAAACACTGACACCCACGGGGCAGCTGAGGCGCGCTCAGGGCACACTTGGGATGTCCAGGACGAATCGCGAGAGGTGAGTTTTTTAGCATGAGGCGAGGCAAAATTTTATAGTGCCGTGAGCTCACACCTCCACACGCCATGGTGGTCCATGAGTTACTGAGGTCTGAGAGAGACTGCTCGCGCCTTCTCCCTCTCATAGCCCCACCTACCCTTCAATTTCTCTCTATATGTCAGATTTTATTAATTTGTGCATCTTTATCATGCTTCAACATTATTTATGTTATAACCAATATTATTCTGGAAAAAATATGTAAATTTGTAGGTAGTAGATTGGTAGACAGCAACCACCCAGGGAGGTACCACCGTCCTGCCAAGTGAGAGTAAAACGAATGCTTCTAATTGTTTTAGATGATGGTAGGATTGCTGGTGTCTTTTGTCTGTCTCATAAATATGCAAGATTACAGGTATGTCTTGCTACTTCTACTTACACTTAGGTCACACTACACATACATGTACACGTTTATCTATACACATTCGTCTGAGTTTTCTTGGATTTTATCTTAATAGTTCTTGTTTCTTATTACTTTTCCTTTTATATCCATGGGGAAGTGGAATAAGAATCTTTCCTATGTAAGCCATGCGTGTTGTAAAAGTCAACTAAAATGCCAGGAACAATGGGCTAGTACCCTTTTCCTGTAATAATTACTAAAAACAATAATAAGAAATTTTTTTTTGAAGTGGGATGTATGAATGTGCGTGGATGTTGTGTGAATGATAAGAAAGAGATGATTGTGGATGTTATGATTGAGAAGAAGATGGATGTCCTCTCTTTAAGTAAAACAAAGATGAAGAGGGTGGGAGAGTTTCAGTGGAGAGGAATAAATGGGATTAGGTCAGGGGTTTCAAATAGAGTTAGAGCTAAAGAAAGAGTAGCAATAATGTTGAAGGATAAGCTATGGCAGGAAAAGAGGGAGTATAAATGTATTAATTCAAGGATTATCATTATTTTATTATCACACTGGCCGATTCCCACCAAGGCAGGGTGGCCCGAAAAAGAAAAACTTTCACCATCATTCACTCCATCACTGTCTTGCCACAAGGGTGCTTTACACTACAGTTTTTAAACTGCAACATTAACACCCCTCTTTCAGAGTGCAGGCACTGTACTTCCCATCTCCAGGACTCAAGTCCGGCCTGCCGGTTTCCCTGAATCCCTTCATAAATGTTACTTTGCTCACATTCCAACAGCACGTCAAGTATTACAAACCATTTGTCTCTATTCACTCCTATCAAACACGCTCACGCATGCCTGCTGGAAGTCCAAGCCCCTTGCACACAAAACCTCCTTTACCCCCTCCCTCCAACCTTTCCTAGGCCGACCCCTACCCCGCCTTCCTTCCACTACAGACTGATACACTCTTGAAGTCACTCTGTTTCGCTCCATTCTCTCTACATGTCCGAACCACCTCAAAAACCCTTCCTCAGCCCTCTGGACAACAGTTTTGGTAATCCCACACCTCCTCCTAACTTCCAAACTACGAATTCTCTGCATTATATTCACACCACACATTGCCCTCAGATATGACATCTCCACTGCCTCTAGCCTTCTCCTCGCTGCAACATTCATCACCCATGCTTCACACCCATATAAGAGCATTGGTAAAACTATACTCTCATACATTCCCCTCTTTGCCTCCAAGGACAAAGTTCTTTGTCTCCACAGACTCCTAAGTGCACCACTCACCCTTTTCCTCTCATCAATTCTATGATTCACCTCATCTTTCATAGACCCCTCCGCTGACACGTCCACTCCCAAATATCTGAAAACATTCACCTCCTCCAAACTCTCTCCCTCCAATCTGATATCCAATCTTTCATCACCTAATCTTTTTGTTATCCTCACAACCTTACTCTTTCCTGTATTCACTTATAATTTTCTTCTTTTGCACACCCTACCAAATTCATCCACCAATCTCTGCAACTTCTCTTCAGAATCTCCCAAGAGCACAGTGTCATCAGCAAAGAGCAACTGTGAGAACTCCCACTTTATGTGTGATTCTTTATCTTTTAACTCCACGCCTCTTGCCAAGACCCTCGTATTTACTTCTCTTACAACCCCATCTATAAATATATTAAACAACCACGGAGACATCACACATCCTTGTCTAAGGCCTAATTTTACTGGGAAATAATTTCCCTCTTTCCTACATACTCTAACTTGAGCCTCACTATCCTCTTAAAAACTCTTCACTGCTTTCAGTAACCTACCTCCTACACCATACACCTGCAACATCTGCCACATTGCTCCCCTATCCACCCTGTCATATGCCTTTTCCAAATCCATAAATGCCACAAAGACCTCTTTAACCTTATCTAAATACTGTTCACTTATGTTTCACTGTAAACACCTGGTCCACACACCCCCTACCTTTCCTAAAGCCTCCTTGTTCATCTGCTATCCTATTCTCCGTCTTACTCTTAATTCTTTCAATAATAACTCTACCATACACTTTACCAGGTATACTCAACAGACTTATCCCCCTATAATTTTTGCACTCTCTTTTGTCCCCTTTGCCTTTATACAAAGGAACTATGCATGCTCTCTGCCAATCCCTAGGTACCTTACCCTCTTCCATACATTTATTAAATAATTGCACCAACCACTCCAAAACTATATCCCCACCTGCTTTTAACATTTCTATCTTTATCCCATCAATCCCAGCTGCCTTACCCCCTTTCATTTTACCTACTGCCTCACGAACTTCCCCCACACTCACAACTGGCTCTTCCTCACTCCTACAAGATGTTATTCCTCCTTGCCCTATACACGAAATCCCAGCTTCCCTATCTTCATCAACATTTAACAATTCCTCAAAATATTCCCTCCATCTTATTTTACTCCACATAATCCCAAGGATTATGTGGAGTAAAATAAAGGTTGGATGTGAAAAGTGGGTTATAGTAAGCATATATGCACCTGGAGAAGAGAGAAGTGTAGAGGAGAGAGAGAGATTTTGGGACATCTTGAGTGAATGCATGGGGAGTTTTGAACCAACTGTGAGAGTATTTGTGGTTGGGGATTTTAATGCTAAAGTGGGTAAAAATGTTTTGGAGGGAGTAGTAGGTAAATTTGGGGTGCCAGGGGTAAATGAAAATGGGGAGACTTTAACTGAGCAATGTGTAGAAAGAGGTTTGGTAATAAGTAATACATATTTTATGAAAAAGAGGATAAATAAATATACAAGGTATGATATAGCAAGTAATGAAAGTAGTTTGTTAGATTATGTTTTGGTGGATAAAAGGTTGATGGGTAGGCTTCAGGATGTACACGTTTATAGAGGGGCAACTGATACATCGGATCATTATCTAGTTGTAGCTACAGTTAGAGTAAGAGGTGGATGGGACAAGAGGAAAATGGCAACAACAAGCAAGAGGGAGGTGAAAGTGTATAAACTAAGGGAGGAGGAAGTTTGGGTGAGATATAAGCAATGATTGGCAGAAAGGTGGGCTGGTACAAGTATGAGTAGTGGGGGGATTGAAGAGAGTTGGAATAGTTTTAAAAATGCAGTAGTAGAATGTGGGGCAGAAGTTTGTGGTTATAGGAGGGTGGGTGCAGGAGGAAAGAGAAGTGACTGGTGGAATGATGAAGTAAATGGTGTGATAAAAGAGAAAAAGGTAGCATATGAGAGGTTTTTACAAAGCAGAAGTGTTATAAGAAGAGTAGAGTATATGGAGAGTAAAAGAAATGTGAAGAGTGGTGAGAGAGTGTAAAAGGGGAGTAGATGATGGAGTGGGAGAGGCACTGTCAAGAAATTTTATTGAAAATAAGAAAAAATTTTGGAGTGAGTTAAACAAGTTAAGAAAGCCTAGGGAACAAATGGATTTGTAAGTTAAAAACAGAGTATGAGAGTTAGTAGATGGGGAGATGGACGTATTGGGTAGATGGCGAGAATACTTTGAGGAACTTTTAAATGTCGACGAAGAAAGGGTGGTGGTAATTTCATGCACTGGCCAGGGAGGTATACCATCTTTTAGGAGTGAAGTAGAGCAGGATGTAAGTGTGAGGGAGGTGCATAAAGCATTACACAGAATGAAAGGGGGTAAAGCAGCTGGAACTGATGGGATCATGACAGAAATGTTAAAAGCAGGGGGGATATAGTGTTGGAATGGTTGGTATTTTTGTTTAACATATGTATGAAAGAGGGAAAGGTACCTAAGGATTGGCAGAGAGCATGTATAGTCCCTTTATATAAAGGGAAGGGGGACAAAAGAGATTGTAAAAATTATAGAGGAATTAGTTTATTGAGTATACCAGGAAAAGCGTATGGTAGGATTATTATTGAAAGAATTAGAGGTAAGACAGAATGTAGGAGTGCGGATGAGCAAGGAGGTTTTAGAGTGGGCAGGGGATGTGGAGATCAGGTATTTACATTAAATCATACATTTTTTTTTTTTATTAGCACACTGGCTGATTCCCACCAAAGTAGGGTGGTCCGAAAAAGATAAACTTTCACCATCATTCACTCCATCACTGTCTTGCCAAAAGGGTGCTTTACACTACAGTTTTTAAATTGCAACATTAACACCTCTCCTTCAGAGTGCAGGCACTGTACTTCCCATCTCCAGGACTCAAGTCCGGCCTGCCGGTTTCCCTGAATCCTTTCATAAATGTTACTTTGCTCACACTCCAACAGCATGTCAAGTATTAAAAACCATTTGTCTCCATTCAGTCCTATCAAACACGCTCACGCATACCCGCTGGAAGTCCAAGCCCCTTGCACAGAAAAACCTCCTTTACCCCCTCCCTCCAACCTTTCCTAGGCCGACCCCTACCCCGCCTTCCTTCCACTACAGACTGATACACTCTTGAAGTCATTCTGTTTCGCTCCATTCTCTCTACATGTCCAAACCACCTCAACAACCCTTCCTCAGCCCTCTAGACAACAGTTTTGGTAATCCCACACCTCCTCCTAACTTCCAAACTACAAATTCTCTGCATTATATTCACACCACACATTGCCCTCAGACAGGACATCTCCACTGCCTCTAGCCTTCTCCTCGCTGCAACATTCCTCACCCATGCTTCACACCCATATAAGAGCATTGGTAAAACTATACTCTTGTACATTCCCTTCTTTGCCTCCAAGGACAAAGTTCTTTGTCTCCACAGACTGCTAAGTGTACCGCTCACCCTTTTCCCCTCATCAATTCTATGATTCACCTCATCTTTCATAGACCTATCCGCTGACACGTCCCCTCCCAAATATCTGAATACATTCACCTCCTCCATACTCTCTCCCTCCAATCTGATATCCAATCTTTCATCACCTAATCTTTTTGTTATCCTTACTCTTTCCTGCATTCACTTTCAATTTTCTTCTTTTACATACACTACCAAATTCTTCCACAAACCTCTGCATATATGTGAACAGTATTTAGATAAAGGTATGGAAGTGTTTATTGCATTTATAGATTTAGAAAAGGCATATGATAGATTGGATAGGGGAGCAATGTGGCAGATGTTGCAAGTATATGGAATAGGTGGTAAGTTACTAAATGCTGTAAAGAGTTTTTATCAGGACAGTAAGGCTCAGATTAGGGTGTGTAGAAGAGAGGGAGACTACTTCCTGGTAAAAGTAGGTCTTAGACAGGGATGTGTAATGTCACCATGGTTGTTTAATATATTTAAAGATGGGGTTGTAAAAGAATTAAATGCTAGGGTGTTCGGGAGAGGGGTGGGATTAAATTATGGGGAATCAAATGCAAAATGGGAAGTGACACAGTTACTTTTTGCTGATGATACTGTGCTTATGGGTGATTCTAAAGAAAAATTGCAGAGGTTAGTGGACAAATTTGGGTGTGTGTGTGTGTAAAGGTAGAAAGCTGAAAGTGAACATAGAAAAGAGTAAGGTGATGAGGGTATCAAATGATTTAGATAAAGAAAAATTGGATATCAAATTGGGGAGGAGGAGTATGGAAGAAGTGAATGTTTTCAGATATTTGGGAGTTGACATATCAGCGGATGGATTTATGAAGGATGAGGATAACCATAGAACTAATGAGGGAAAAAAGGTGAGTGATGCGTTGAGGTATATGTGGAGACAAAGAACGTTATCTATGGAGGCAAAGAAGGGAATGTATGAAAGTATAGTGGTACCAACACTCTTATATGGGTGTGAAGCTTGGGTTGTAAATGCTGCAGCAAGGAGGCAGTGGAGATGTCCTGTCTAAGGGCAATGTGTGGTGTAAATATTATGCAGAAAATTCGGAGTGTGGAAATTAGGAGAAGGTGTGGAGTTAATAAAAGTATTAGTCAGAGGGTTGAAGAGGGGTTGTTGAGGTGGTTTGGTCATTTAGAGAGAATGGATCAAAGTAGAATGACATGGAGAGCATATAAATCTGTAGGGGAAGGAAGGCAGGATAGGGGTCGTAATCGAAAGGGTTGGAGGGAGAGGGTTAGTTAGTTAGTTTAATATGTTTATTATGCACCCCATACCCATCCTGTGGGCGGTAGTCAAAAGATTACAGAGGTACATAATTGGTCCAGGGACTGGACTCCAAAGTTTTGATAGCTGAGCAAGTTACAGAGGCAACGAACTCACAATTTACAAAGGTAATGAACTCACAATTTACAAAGGTAATGAACTCACAATTTACAAAGGTAATGAACTCCAGGTAAGTCTGGTCACAATCATGACAAGTTACAAAGGTATTTACAGATTACAGAGGTACGTAATGGGTCCAGGGACTGGGCCCCCAAAGTTTTAATAGCTGAACTAGGTACAAAGGTAATGAGCTCAGAAGTTACAAAGGTAATGAATTCTGTAGAATGGTTACTTACGTTTATACTTTGGCTACAATCATGAACAAATTATAGAGTAATGAGCAATTCACACTTCCACACCCGGTCACAACTGTAATGAGTTATTGGTGCAAATATTGATTGTTGAGAGGGAAAAGAAGGTTTTGTGGGAGAGGGGCTTGGACTTCCAGCAAGTGTGCATGAGCGTGTTAGATAGGAGTGAATGGAGATGAAGGGTATTTGGGACTTGACAAGCTGTTGGAGTGTGAGCAGGGTAATATTTAGTGAAGGGATTCAGGGAAACCAGTTATTTTATATAGCCAGACTTGAGTCCTTGAAATGGGAAGTACAATGCCTGCACTTTAAAGGAGGGGTTTGGGATATTGGCAGTTTGGAGGGATATGTTGTGTATTCTTTATACGTATATACTTCTAAACTGTTGTATTCTGAGCACCTCTGCAAAAACAGTGATTATGTGTGAGTGAGGTGAAAGTGTTGAATGATGAAGAAAGTATTTTCTCTTTGGGGATTTTCTTTCTTTTTGGGTCACCGTGCCTCGGTGGGAGACGGCCGATTTGTTAAAAAAAAAAAAATATGATAGGTAAATATTATTTACTGATAGTAATATTATAATTATACAATAACAAATTTAGAAGCAGTGCTTTGAAGCAGGGTCTAGACCAGCTGATGATGCCTTACAGTCAGCTGTGTAATGTACTGCAAGGTAAAAGAGCCCAGAGATCAATTACAGAATTTATGCACACTCCAATACAACCATCGACTTCAATACCAGAACCTCTACCATTCACTTCTGCTGAAAACCAGCACCCATCCACCGCAGCCCAGTAGGGCCACACCATCCATATCCACTCTCTTCACAATCATCCACAAACACCATTACCCACAATTTAAGGTAAATATTATTATTTCTATTGCATTTGTAGTCTTAAGCAGTAATATATCACGACAGTGCACTACAATTACATATTCACTTTTACTTTGTAAGATCTGGAGGTCTAAAAAAAAGTTGTTTGGCTTTTTTGGGGGCTCCCATGAACGTAACCCTATTTTCCCCACAAGTTTTTCAGTTTGTCTGACACGGTTTTGACTGACACAGCGTTTTCAGGAACGTAACTACTGTGTTAAACGGCGGTCTACTGTATACACAACACAAATAAGACAAGGATAAAATAAACCAACAATATAAGCTATAAATTTAAACACTCAACACAAATAAATACAGTTGACCTTGGTTAACATGTGACCTGTTAACACTTTCACATTAACATGATTGCAAAATTGAAGCATATTTTTGGTGATCACGTTGTATAAGTTTACAGGGCAGAGTGAGCCTATGAGCAAGTCCACTGTCCTACGGGGAAAGCCTATGTAATGTACAGTACACAACCTCCCTTGCCTCACTGCTCCATTTGTACTTGTTCAATACCATACTCAGCCTGTTTTAGTAAACCAATTTTTTTTATTTTTTCATCACTCTTTCTCATCTCTGGATAGTAACCATGGGACCCAAGAGTAATGCAAGTGATTCTGGAAGTACAAAACAGAAGCATAAGCATGAAAGTTTTGAGGATGTCAAGAAAACTGAGATATTATATTAGCTTAAGAGAGGTGCATGTGTGATGGAGATGGCACGAACCTATGGTCTGAATGAGGCATTAATTCGCACAATTAGAAGGAAAAGGGTACCAATACGAGCTTGTGCAATGAGTAACCCAGATTGTGACCTCCTGAAAAATTAAAAATAGGTCACAACAAATATGACAAAAAAGTTATTGAGTGGATTAAGCAAAATACTAAGAAAGGTGCACCATTTAATCTCATTTTAATAAGGGAAAAAAGTCTTAAGAGTTCTATAAAAGTGTGATGAGGAATGAAGGCCTGAATAAGAATGATTGTTCAATACAGGCTGTTTCCACAAGTTTAAAACTATACAGTCAGCTGCATAATATTAATCATTTCAGTTGCCATCATTTAGAACTATGTCACTGAAGTCAAGGTCCCTCACACAGTCCTATGTCATAAATTCATCTCATGAAGATAAGCCGTGAGCAGTAAATTTTGGCCTAGATATTATAGAGTGGGTAGGTGTGGTGAATGTGCATAGTATTAAAAAAAATCCTGCCCCACATGTTGCATGATGGGAGAACAAAACTCTGATAATGTGTATGGTTTAACCCTTTCAGGGTCGAGACCCCTAGATCCTGAACTTGCTCTCAGGGTCAAAAAATTAAAAAAAAAAAAAATAATAATTTTTTTCTCATGAAATGATAGAGAATCTTTTTCTGATGGTAATGACACCAAAAGTATGAAATATGATGGACAACTTATGAAATTATGCTTTAGCAAAGTTAGTGGTCTCGATGATATTTGCGCATCGGCGATTTCGCCCACTTGAGCCCTATTTTCGGCCAATTCCAATGTTCTAGTCAACGAAAATCATGGCTATTTCGCTAGAACATCATTTGTTCTATTGAATGAGTTCAAGAAACTGCCCATTTACCTACACCAACTACCCAATGAAGCGGTAAAAAATTGGTAAAATAGTCAATTTCACACAAATTTAAAAAAATTGCCAATTTCAAAATAGAGTCCAAAGTAAACAAGACAGACATTCCTGGCACTAATAACATTTTCTCCATTCATTAGTCAGTCTCCAGGCCCCTCTTATATTACTCTTCCTTTCTACATCGAATTTCTATTCTCACAAAAAAATAGAAGATTTACTTTTATGCAGACTACTGCATTATTGTAAAAATGGTATAAATAATATCAGTGCACTTGTGAAACAATGTCAGACTCACTAGTTGATGTGTATTGGACGTGTGGCGTGATTTGTTTACTCTTAACCCTTTCAGGGTCCGTCCCGTAGATCTACGGCTTTACGTTCAGGGTCCAAACCGTAGATCTACGCCATGAGCTCAGCTCACTCTGATAAACTGTGAGTGGTACATTTGGGCCTAGATATGAGAGAATACATCTATGTGGTGTGTGTGCACCACATAAAACAGATCCTGCAGCACACTGTGTATAATGAGAGAAAAAAAATGAAATCATGATTTTTCGATTAACCCTTTCAGGGTCCAAGGCACAAATCTGGAGTCACGCACCAGTGTCCAAGAATTTTAAAAAAAAAAATTTGTTATTTTTTCTTATGAAATCGTAGAGAATCTTTTTGTGAAGGTAATAAAACAAAAAGTACGAAATTTGGTGGAAAATTGACGAAATTATGCTCTCGCGAATTTTGATGTGTCAGCGATATTTACGAATCGGCGATTTTGCCGACTTTGACTCCCATTTTAGGCCAATTACATTATTCCAATCAACCAAATTCTTAGCTATTTCACTAGTATTACTTCTATTCTATCGATTGAGCACAAGAAATCGCCAAGTCAACTGTTTCAAATACAAAATAAAGTGATCGGAAATTGTTAATTTGGCCAATTTAACACAAAGTTCAAAATATTCCAATTTCAAAATAGGGTCCAGAATAAACAATGTAGGCATTCCTGGCACTAAACTAACATTTCCTCTGTTCATTAGTCATGTTTTGAGGCTTTACAAATAAATTCCATTTTGATTTTTTATTCACATAATGAATTTTTATTCACACCAAAAAATAGAAGATTTACTCCAATGCAATACTGTAATAATTGTATAAATATCATCACCATATTTGTGAATGTATATTAGACCCACCAGCTGACGTGTATTAGACGTGTGAGGTCGTTTGTTTACTCTTGAATATCGGCAAAAATTTAACATTTCCGCTACTTTGAGCTCAGTTTCAAGCCATTTCCAGTGCTAAAACCAATCAAAATCATCTCTATTTCTGTAATATGTCTTCCATTCTATCAAATGAGACCAAGAAATCGCAAATACAACTATAAAAAACATACGAAAAAACACTGCAAAGTTGCTGTTTTAATCAAAAAATCATGATTTCAGTTTTTTTCTCTCATTATACACAGTGTGCTGCAGGATCTGTTTTATGTGGTGCACACATACCACATAGATGTATTCTCTCATATCTAGGCCCAAATGTACCACTCACAGTTTATCAGAGTGAGCTGAGCTCATGGCGTAGATCTACGGTTTGGACACTCACCATAAAGCCGTAGATCTACGGGACGGACCCTGAAAGGGTTAAAACAGCAACTTTGCAGTGTTTTCTCGTATGTTTTTTATAGTTGTATTTGCGATTTCTTGGTCTCATTTGATAGAATGGAAGACATATTACAGAAATAGAGATGACTTTGATTGGTTTTAGCACTGGAAATGGCTTGAAACTGAGCTCAAAGTAGCGGAAATGTTAAATTTTTGCCGATATTCAAGAGTAAACAAACGACCTCACACGTCTAATACACGTCAGCTGGTGGGTCTAATATACATTCACAAATATGGTGATGATATTTATACAATTATTACAGTATTGCATAACAGTAAATCTTCTATTTTTTGGTGTGAATAAAAATTCATTATGTGAATAAAAAATCAAAATGGAATTTATTTGTAAAGCCTCAAAACATAACTAATGAACAGAAGAAATGTTAGTTTAGTGCCAGGAATGCCTACATTGTTTATTCTGGACCCTATTTTGAAATTGGAATATTTTGAACTTTGTGTTAAATTGGCCAAATTAACAATTTCCGATCACTTTATTTTGTAGTTGAAACAGTTGACTTGGCGATTTCTTGTGCTCAATCGATAGAATAGAAGTAATACTAGTGAAATAGCTAAGAATTTGGTTGATTGGAATAATGTAATTGGCCTAAAATGGGAGTCAAAGTCGGCAAAATCGCCGATTCGTAAATATCGCTGACACATCAAAATTCGCGAGAGCATAATTTCGTCAATTTTCCACCAAATTTCGTACTTTTTGTTTTATTACCTTCACAAAAAGATTCTCTACGATTTCATAAGAAAAAATAACAAATTTTTTTTTTGAAAATTCTTGGACACTGGTGCGTGACTCCAGATTTGGGCCTTGGACCCTGAAAGGGTTAAACATTGGCAAAACTCGGACATTTCTGCTACTTTGAGCTCAATTTGAAGGTACTTTTCATCATGAAACCAATCAAAATCATCTCCATTTCTGTAATATATCTTCCATTCTATCAAATGTGACAAGAAAACAAGAAGACAACCATAAATACCATACGAAAATACACTGCAAAGTCACTGTTTTAAACCAAAAACGTGGTCGGAGTTTTTTTCTCATTATGCACTGCGTGCTGCAGAATTTTTTTTATACTGCGCACAATGACCATGCAGACCCATTCTTTCATATGTAGGCCTACTAGCTTTCTTCCGCTCAATTTGAAGGTGCTAGAATTTACACGTACAAGTACAGCCCCGACCCTGGCTCTCAAGCCATACAAGTATAGCACCGACCCTGAAAGGGTTAAAATAGTGAATCTGAGGTGCATTTTAGGATGGCTGTTACAGCTGTACTGGCCATTTCTTTGTATCATTTGATAGAATGGAAGATATATTAATGAAATATACATGATTCTGGGTGGTTTCAGAACCAGAAGTAGCTTGAAACTTGGTTCAGAGCAGCAGAAATATCTGATTTTTGCAAATTTTCCTGAGGATAGGTAAGGCCCCTCCTATACACCCAGTCTATTTTATGAGTTTTAAATATGTCTGGTTCAGTTAGTGGGAGACCATAAACCATGACCAATCATTCCTGGTTATATTTTATTATCTGGGAAACAGAGTAAGTTTTTTATTTTTGCGTGATTATGAATTCAAATTAAAAGTCAAGTGCAATATAGGAGAGGCCTGATGATATGATAAATGAACAGAGGAAATGCTTTAGTGCCAGGACTGTTTACATTGTTTATTTTGCACTCAGTTTTTAAACTGATATTTTTTTTAATTTGTGTAACATTAGCCAAATTACCAACTTCTGTGCACTTTATATGGTAGTTGTAATAGTTGAATGGGTAATTTCTTGTGCTTAACTGATATAATGGAAAGCATACTAGCGAAATACATAACTTAGAATTTGGTCGAACTGAGCACTGGAAC